>NC_056522.1:227989412-228080223 GCF_019175285.1 Sceloporus undulatus | reverse complement strand
AGATAGATAGATAGATAGATAGATAGATAGATAGATAGATAGATAGATAGATAGTCTGACCAGTGGAAACTGTATTGAAAAACATCCAACACCTAAATAAACAATTAACATATTATTTAAATGAATATAAATGAGCAGGCTAATTAAGAAAAATGAATTCAAATGCTGATGACTCAACCAAAAATATCCATAGTTTAAGGATGTACGGTTCTGAAATCAGATGCTATGAGAAAGGGGAGGTAGCCACTACTGAGCATAAAACTAGCCAGTATTGAGCACAGAACACTGAATTAGATGACACTTGTTTTAGTTCTGAAATACACTCACATTGCATGTACAGTATTTCAGGGCATTCTAGCTGAAATGGCAACCAACATCTCCTTCTCTAACATGGAGATTGAAGCTTGCTTTTAAAAAAGGAATGTATACAAATATTTGAATGTATAATAATAATAATAATAATAATAATAATAATAATAATAATATAGTATAATAACATAGACACTTAAATATAATAGATCTTAAAGTCATATAATGGAATAGTGCTAAAATACAATGTGCGTTTATCACTAATACAAGCTTGGTGCTAAAAATATTGCCACGCAACATAATCACATAAGTATTCCAACAATACTACCAAATGTGTGCGTATGTGTGTGTGAATATCATTTTACCATTGTTTTATAATGAGATAATGATTTGTGGAGATTGTTAGCTGACTTGATTGCTTTCATAAAAAGGGAAGATAAATGCATTAGAAATAAATCCTACATATAAATGATATAGGGTTTATTTACATTTCCCAAAATATTCTGGGCAGCCATTGGAGTATTCTGGCCCCCAAATCCACCTGGATTTCCCCCTTACCTCTGAAGCAAAATGTGGTGATGACAGCAGGCTGCCTTCCCACATGGTCCCAGCAAACTGGAAAGCGCTGCCATTGCAGGAATATGTCACCATGAACAATTTGGCAGGGAGAATGGCAAGGACCACATGGGAAGGCAGCCACCCATTGGCACTGCATTTTGGTCTAGGTTTCCTGGAAAACATAGAGAAAAGTGTCTTTTGAAAGTGGCACAAGGAAGAAAACCCTGAATTGGCTCCAGGAACAGATACAGAATAAAAACATGACCATCAGATTGGAAATGATCAAAATACATCCCCATCTTGAAAAAAGGAGACACACAAGACAGTAACAACTATAGAACCATAGCACTAATCCCCCATGCAAGCAAAATTCTACTCAAAATTCTGCAACATAGACTGCAATTATACATGGAGAGAGAAATCCCAGAAGTCAAAGCAGGATTCAGGAAAGGGAGACGCGCTAGGGACCTCACTGCAAACATTTGATGGTTAATGGAGCGCACCAAGGAATTTCAAAGGAAAATTAGCATGTGCTTTATAGACTATAGCAAAGTCTTTGACTGCATAGATCAGTGATGGCGAACCTTTTAGAAACCGAGTGTCCAAACTCACTGGCATTCCTGCACCGGTCCCAGGGAGGCTGGAATGGAATACACACATACATGATTCACCTCTGCTGTGCATGTGTCGGTCTTTACAGGAAACAGAATGTTTGACTACACAATCTGCCTGAGCAACACAAGTTTTGTAAAGCAGGGCTCTTCTAGTCAATAATTATTTCTTTATTTAAAATATTTGTAACCCCCTTTTCTAGCCGGGAAAGCTCTCAGAGCACCTTATCATCCAAAAATGAGGCCAGACAATAGCTGGCATCTTTTCAGCCACTCAGAGGGTCATATGGGAGAAAAACCACCTATAAATCAAATCAAATAAATTAAATACAAATAAATAAATTACGGTTGGTTATTCCCAATTAGGGCACATCCAATCAATTGCTGAACAGTGAATGAACATGTAGGTAGACTTCAATGATTCAGTCACTTTAATCTAGGGTGCAGTTAAAGTGGAGTCAAACTGGATTATTTCTGCAGTGTGGATGGCCACATTACACCTCACAAAGCTACACTTCCCTGAATCCCATTGTATGGAGCCATGGTAGTTAAAGTGGTGTCAACCCGGATCATTTGTGCTTTGAGGAGGAGCAGGAGAAGAAAATGACACTTCCCAGAAGACTGTGCCTCAGGGAAGCTGCTCGGGACAACTCCAGACAGCTTCCTGTTGGTAACTATGGCGGGATACACACCGCCATATAGTACGTATTGTATACGTACTAGGGTTAGGAAGGGGTGGTGCTTCCGCACCCCCCTAACCCTAGTACATATACAATACGTACAAGATGGCGCCGGCCCTTCTACATGGCCAGCGCCATCTTTACGTACTGGACGCATAGCGTCCAGACGTGTTGCGGCGCTAATGACGTAGTGAATGCGCCCTTGGCGCTTCGCTACGTCATCCGTGCGCCGCAGAAAGAAGCTCCGAAATGGAGCTTCTTTTTTGCTCCGCGCGGGAGCCGCGCGGTTTGGATGCTGCGGCTCCCTCACGGAGCAAATGGCGTCGGCGGGGGAACGCCGCAAAGCGGCGGTTTGTATCCCGCCTATATACCTCTGCAAGAAAGCAAAACAAGTCTGTGTGCTGCCACTCACCTGAAAAATCAGCCCTGCTGATCTCCAGGGGACTTGCTGGTGGTGGTTGTTATTGTTGTGTGCCTTCAAGTCATTACCAGCTTATGGAGACCAATGGCATACTGGGATTTGGTGTCACCCGGTGTGTGTGCGTGGGGGGGACTTTGGACAAAAGAGACGGGGCTTGCAGCAGAAGGGCTGGGCTTCCAACTAGAATGGGCCAGGCTTCTGCCCAGAAGGGCCATGCACAGCACCTCCTTGTTGTGATTCAATTTTCCACAGGAGAACTGGGTTACAGCAAGGAGCCAGACCGGCCGCACACATCTCCCCCCTTTACTCACTGCATGCCTTCAGAGATGGCTTTGCATGCCATGGAGGACATTCGTGCATAGATCATGAAAGGTTATGAAATGTCCTTAAAGACATGGGAAAGCCAACACATCTGATACTCCTTATGAATAATCTGTACTCAGGACAAGAGGCTACTGTCAGAACAGACCATGAAGGAACAGAATGATTCCCAATTGGCAAAGGGGTCAAAAAAGGCTGCATCTTATCACCTTGCCTGCTCAATTTATATGCACAACATATTGTAAGAAAAGAAGGCTTGGACACAGAAGGCGGATGAGTGAAAATAGGAGGAAGGAATATCAACAATCTAAGATACACAGACAGCACCATAGTACTAGCAGAAAAATTCACAGATCAAGGAAGATCAAGGAAGAAAGTGAAAAGGCAAGCTTACTGTTGAACATTAAAAAAACAAAAATAATGACCACAGAGAATCTACACAAATTCAACCTAAACAATGAGGAAATAGAAATAGTAAAAGAAATAGTAAGTGTTGTGTAAACAGCACACAGCTAGTGCGGGGAAATTTGGGGTAGATAAACCATCATATGACCAGCTGGGGGTGCCCCCGCGAGGAGGACTCTTTGCTGCCCCGGCAGCGTTGAAGGGAGGGAGGAGTTGAGCCGGTGGGAGCGGCTCACTCTCTATAAAGCCGGCCCGCCGGCCCCCAACCTGAGGACGCCAGCCGCAGACCAGCTGGGCGCGCTACTGTATTCGCCTAGTTGTGGGTTTTTTTGTTTGTTTGTTTGTTTTTGGCGAAGTACTGGCGTTCCTTCCATAGGAGGAACAGGAATTTATAGCTCGCCAGATTGTCTTACGGCTTGTGCTGGGTTTTGTAATTTGGGGTAATTTTGGATTAGTCTATGTTCTCAGGAATGAAATCTTCTGCTGCCTTCCTTTGCTATTGCGGGGTTTTTTGTTTATTATTAGATTCGTGGGTGGGAATGAGATATGGGAGACCAGCTGTGGTGGCGGATGCATATGTAATGGGAGCCCCGATTGAGATTGTGCGGGGCAAGGGGAGGTATGGCGGTAGGAATGTGGATAGGTGTTCAAAGGGAAGGAGAGATCGATGTGTGATACCTATCTCTCCTTCCTTCCACTTTCCTAACCAAAGAGGCCTGAGGGTCAGCCCAGTCATACCACAAACCCTGTTGCTGCTCCTTTGCAATGCCAGGTCTATAAAAAATAAGACCCACATTATGTATGATCTTTTACAGGACAAAAGCTGTAACCTGGCGTGCATTACTGAGACCTGGCTGGGGCCTGAGAGCGAGGCAGTGTGGGCCCAGGCCCTTCCAGCCGGGTACTCAGTTAAGGACCAGATCAGGTTAGGGGGGGGGGGGGGCGGTGTTGCCTTGGTCCATAAAAACACCCTCTCCTTAACCAGGATCCCAGTCCGGAAAACAGATCACATCGAATGTATTTACCTGTCCCTGAAGGCCAGAGACAGTCTGGGGATTCTATTGGTCTACTGGCCACCCCATGCGCTGTGATGATTCCCTTGGGAGCAAAGCCCTGTTCGTGGCTATTACTCTCAGGGAGATCCCTTTAAATAAAAGAACTTTACGCTGCCACCACTCAGTGAATTGTCAACGAACTATATTTCCCAAGCACACACTGAGACTTGCTTGAGAGAGAGATCTAGTTTTCTTTCTTGCTAATCCACAGCAATCAGTAACCGAGATAAGGCACGTGTACAGGAGCCAAAGAGATAGCAGATGCTTTTAAAAGAAAGAAGTTTATTTTAAAGAAATAGTATAGAATAGGAAGGTATCACTCATGCCAGGCATCCTTGCCTGGCAGATCAGAAAATACAGTTACAACGATATTCATTTCCGGCAAGCTATTAAATAAACATAACAAAACCTAGACGTACTGACTACCACTGTTCCTGAGCTACTCCCAAACTGCTCAGAGGACAAACCTCTGGTTTCTCCAAACACAGCCAAGATGGAGAACAACGGACAACTGGTCTTACAGGGGTATTTATAGCCCTCTCTCGGAATCTTTTTGAAACTGCCACTCTGGCACTGTTGATTGGCCAAGAGTTTGAAACTGCCACTCTGGCACTGTTGATTGGCCAAGAGAGCCTTACATCAGCTATGATGTAGCTGCTCATTAGCATATCTCCTCCCCCCAGGTTAACCTTTTTGTAGTTCATGAAAAGTCCTGAGGTGACTGGGAACCCAGCCACCACATGCGCTAACAGACTCCCTGGCCGAGCTGACACAGCTGGTCTCGGAACTGGTGTTGGAGTCCCCTAGGCTTCTTGTCCTGGGGGACCTCAACATCCCTTTTGAGGCCGGTGATATTCCATCAGGTGCAGCTCAGGAGTTCATGACTACCATGACAGCCATGGGCCTGTCTCAATTAGTCTCAGGGCCAACACATTGTGCTGGTAATACTCTTGATGTGATCTTTAGTACGGACATGGAGGCTCCGTGGGTAGAGATTTCTGATATCTCTCCCTTGTCATGGACGGATCATTTCCTGGTTGAGGCTAGAATCAAGGCTTCTACCATTAACCCTCCCAGGGGTGGCGGACCTATTAGGATGGTCCACCCTCGAAGGCTGATGGAACCCAGAAGGTTCCAAGAAGCCCTAGAGGGGTATACGACTGGTTCTGACGGCGATTCTGTTGATGCCCTAATTGATATCTGGGATATTAATCTCTCTAGGGCTATACACAGTATCACTCCCAAGCGTCCTTTCCGGCCTGCTTCCAATAAACAACCCTGGTATACGGAAGATCTCAGGGAAAGGAAGCAGGCCGTGCAACGACTAGAGCACAAATGGCGAAGACATCAGCACTTGTCTGACAGGACACTCCTTCGCTCTCATTTGAAAGCTTATGGAGTGGCAATAGGTGCAGCAAAGAATTCGTTCTATGCTGCACGTATTGCGTCCGCAGAGTCGCGTCCGGCAGAGCTGTTCAGGGTTGTGAGGGAGCTCACTCGGCTCCCTCCCACCCTGAGCCCTATTTTGGAGTCATCTAAAGCCTGCTGCGACGATTTTAACAACTTCTTTGCCGATAAAATCTCTCGGATAAGTGCTGATCTCGACGCCAGTGTTTGTGCAGGTCCTATAGGAGAGGTGTCCGAAGCGTCCGTGGCCCCTGTTGTACTGGATCACTTTGAGTTTGTTAGTACCGATGAAGTGGACAAGATCCTCCGAAGTGTTAGGAGGACGACTTGCTCCCTTGATCCCTGTCCCTCATGGCTGACAGCTCAGGGGGGAGATGTGGTGCGACTTATGTTACACCGCATAATCAATACATCTCTAAGTGAGGGTCAGTTTCCATCTAAATTAAAGTTAGCAGTGGTCAAACCCCTGCTAAAGAAGCCCTCCTTAGACCCCCTGCTTCACAATAACTATAGGCCCATCTCGCTGCTGCCTTTTTTGGGGAAGGTGATCGAGAGAGCAGTTGCTTTCCAGCTTCAGTCGATCTTGGATGATACCGATTTTCTGGACCCATTTCAAACCGGCTTCTGGGCGGGCTATGGAGTTGAGACTGCCATGGTCGCCTTAGTTGATGACCTCCGTCTGGGCATGGACAGGGGGAGCGTGTCCTTGTTAGTGCTCTTGGACATTTCAGCGGCCTTCGATACCATCGACCATGGTATCCTTCTGGGACGCCTGAGGGAGTTGGGAATTGGGGGCACTGCTTTGCAGTGGTTCCGTTCCTACCTCTCGGGCAGATCCCAGTTGGTGGAGCTGGGGGACTGTCGCTCCGATAGGAGGGCCCTGACATCTGGTGTCCCTCAGGGAGCGATTTTGTCCCCTATGCTGTTCAACATTTACATGAAGCCGCTGGGAGAGATCATCCGGAGACATGGGGCGCGGTGTTATCAGTAAGCTGATGACACCCAGATAATTTTCTCTATGTCTCCGACTGATGCAGTAACTAAGGATGGCATCTCTCCTCTAGATGCCTGCTTGGCGTCGGTAATGGGCTGGATGAGGGAGAACAAACTCAGCGTGAATCCAGGGAAAACGGAAGTACTGGTGATAGGTTCCCCGATCTCGGGTGGTGAGATCTGTCACCCGGTCCTGAATGGGGTCACGCTCCCCCTGAAGGACTCGGTGCGCAGCTTGGGAGTACTCCTTGATTCGTCGCTCCAGCTGACTTCTCAGGTGGATGCGACGGTCAGGAGTGCTTGTTATCAGCTACGGCTGATACGCCAGCTGCGTCCCTACCTGGACCCAAAGGACCTTGAATCTGTTGTACATGCTTTGGTAACCTCTCGATTGGACTTCTGCAATGCGCTCTACATGGGGCAACCCTTGTACCAAACCCGGAAGCTGCAATTGGTGCAGAATATGGCAGCCAGACTGGTCGTTGGTAGTTCCAGGTCGGACCATATAACACCTATTTTAAAAGACCTTCACTGGCTGCCTATTCATTTCCGAGCTCAATATAAGGTGTTGGTTTTGACCTATAAAGCCCTAAATGGCTTGGGCCCAGGGTACTTGGAGGACTGCCTCTCCCCATATAATCCGCCTCGCACACTCAGAACTTCCGGGACGAAATTGTTGGAGGTCCCTAGATCTAACCTTATACGGACCTCACAGAGGGCTTTTGCCATTACTGCCCCTTCACACTGGAATAAGCTCCCTGCAGAACTTCACTCCGCCGCTTCATTAGCTGTCTTTAAGAAACAGCTGAAAACATCTTTTCCGGCTGGCCTTCCCTCCTTAGATTGTTTGTTTATTTTCCTGCCCTCCTTTTCCCCTTTCGACCCGGACCGATGTAAATTTTTCTTCTTTTTCTTTGCCCTTGACATGTTTTTTGTTTTTTTGTGTCCTGTTCCTGTATTTGTAGCAATGTTTTTAACTGTTATATTGTCTTTTTATCTTGTACTGATATGTTTTAAAAATTTTGTAAGCTGCCCTGATCACATCTGTGGAAGGGCGGGGTAGAAATAAAATTTATTATTTATTATTATTATTATTATATTTTAAAGGATCATGTTTCCCTTCATCATATAATATTATGCATGTTTTTATCATTTTCAATTTTAAACAGTTTTCAAATACTGGTCCTTTTCATATATTATTAGATGTGATCTAATTCTTTTAAACTCACACCTTTTAAACTTTAAAAGTAAGCTCAGGAACTGCTAGGGGGTGGAATGAGTAAAATGCCAGTACAGAGCAAGAAAAAAGGTAGCATGTCAGGGACAGGGCAAGCTCTCAGACATTTCTGCTGTGAAATTTTATGGGTACCTTGATGGCAATTTTAATAATTAATCCATAAGGCCAGTGCAAACTCTCACCTCATCATCATTTATAGGCTACTGTAATACAATATGGCCGCAGCAGTTTAATGGTTTGGACAGGTCAGCAAAACTAAACTTGGAATTAACCCAATGGTTAATTGCATTAGGATCAGCTGGAAAGACACAGCAGTCTATTCTAAATGTACAAGAGATTTTGTGGCTCAGAAAACTCAGGAATCCTGGTTTTGTTTTCCTGTTCCTTGACAAATTTTCTAAATAGTATTTAGCATTTGATTTTGTTTTTCTACTTCTTAGCTATGGAACAAAATATTGGTTTTAAGTGCTTCATTCATTCATTTTCCTTATTTTCAGAAAGCATGGTGAGTATTCTGCTTTTGTCAGAAGTTGCCTGGAATATCATGTCCAGTTCTGGGCACCATAGTTTAAGCAGGACTTTAACAATTTGGAAAGTGTCGAAAGGACAGTAGCCAACATGGTCAAAAATAGGGGAACCAGACCTTATGAGGAAGAGCTTAAAGCTGGGTATGTTTAGGTGACATAATGATAACCTTTAAACAGAGGAATGGTTGTCATGTAGATGATGGAATGATCTTGTTTTCCTGTATGAGAGGGTTATTTGTCTAGGGATCCCTATGTTTCTGTGATTCTATGAAAAATCCCATCATTTCCTAATAATAATCAGTTTGCTTATCTGAAGTCTTGAGCTTATGCAATGTATTTTATCATCTTTTAGCCAACGAATGTTAGAGGGGCAAAAAATAAAAGAAGAAATGGGTGTCATGAAGTGGCCTTTTTGTCTGTACAGAAAAAGTGGGAAACTAAAAAAAAGATATGAAAAAGAGAATTGATTTTAAATGACATATGGCCAAAAGGTTGGATGAAGAAGCCATGTTCTAAGTTCAAAATGGGATAATAGTATGATTTTGTAAAAATAAGAAGGGGGAAATAGTCTTGGAATGTCTATGCTATGTTTTCGGTTTGGTTGTTTTCAATATGAAGTAACAAACTTCTTGTTTCTGTTAGTAACTCAGTTTGATATTATATAAATACATTGGCATTACTAGGATTAGGGTCACCTGATGGGGTAACTCATGGTGTCACCCCCCCATTGACCTCATCCCATTTCACACTGTACAGAATTCTTAGTAATGTTTTTTTGCACCAATGTTACTCTTAAATTGTAATTCCCATATACCACTGAATGTAATGACAATAGCTGTGACATAAGCAAGTAGCAAAATTAAAATCATACTTTCAAATTACAATATCAAATACAAAATCTAAATATATTTATATATACACAGTGAAAACTTAATTAGAATGTGGTGGTTTTTTTAAAAAAATTTAAAATAGTATATATATATATTAAAAATAATTTTTTTAGAAAAAATGTAAAATTTTTAAAAGTGAAATTTTAATTTTAAAAAATTCTGGGCCTCTCCTTTTTCCTCTCACTGAGCTTCACCTCACTACCTCCATCTCTGAAAGCATTTTAAAGGGAAGCAGGTGAATGCCACTGTCTGTTTCTGCCCAAAGGTAGGTGTTTGGTGGTGCAGTGGTTAAATGCCTGTACTGCAGCCACTCACTCAAAACCACAAGGTTGTGAGTTCAAGACCAGCAAAAGGGCTCAAGCTTTACTCAGGCTTGCATCCTTCTGAGGTCGCTAAAATGAGTACCCAGATTGTTGGGGCAAATTAGCTTACAGTTGTAAACTGCTTAGACACTGCTTATGTGGTATGAAACAGTATATAAATGAAGCTTGTTTGTTTGTTTTGTTTGTTTGAGAAGCAGTGGTGTCATCTCCCATTAGGATGTCACCTGGTATAGTCCACATCCCCCGCAACCCCCTAGTGATGCCACTCCATAGATAATATCTTCCTTGTTAAAGCCTTTGGATAGATGTAATGTTGTACTATTAATGACTGTAAACAGGGTGATTCATTGCAATGTGAGAAATTATCACACAGCAAGGCAAAGTCTGCATTTTATTTCAGACCATGTGTTCTCAAATTCAGGGCTTAATGGTGCCTGTACCACTGTTTTATGCATTTATTCTGGACATCAAGTGACCACATTTGTCACACATCAACTTCTAAAATGACACTCCAGGGTGAAAGAAAATAGTCAGGGTCATTGGGAATTGTGTCATTGTTGTCTTTCATCTCAGATGTAGCCTAAAATGTATCCTCTGAATAATTTGTTGACATCTCTGGCCTATGAAATGACAGAAAAATAATTAAAGTCCAATCTCTTAAAGCAAAATATGTTACCACCTGTTAGAGCTGTGACAACCAGATTACATTCAACTGTTGAAGCCTCTCAGTAGTGAATGTTTACAAAGAGAGACAAAATGGAGATGGCGGGAGGGGGAGAGAAGACTAATAGACTGAAGTGGAAAATGTTTATGTGGCAACTTTTTTATTCTTCTGTCAATCATCTTGAATCATATAAGACATTTATTCATTACACTTTGACATCCCTGTGAACAGAGAATTTTAACCAAGATTCCTGCAGGCATCAAAAAACTACTACCCAATTCAAAGTACATAAAGCGAACTGTATAAGAACTCCATGGTGCAGAATGTTTACAAAGGCACATATACCCCTTTTCCACTTCTGATTCCACTTTATATGTGCATCATGTTAAGGAGCTTTTGTCACCTTTAATTTACTCATTGTACCCTCTCATTGGAGCCAACAAATTTTGTAGGAAGCCAGGGTTAGAAAATGATGCTCATATGAAAAGTTAATCCAACCCTGATCAAAATGCTGGTCCTGTCTCAAGCATGAGCAGAGCAAAAAATAATTCTAGAAATCTATTGATTCATTAAAAGCATGGAGGGATCTTGTGGTTTTTAAACTATAGTTCCTCCTACAGTGAGAATGATGTAAAAATACAATGAGCAGAGACTCCAAAATGCCTTTTTCAATACCGTTTTACATGACTTTATCAATGTAATACCTTTTAGTATACAAGACGAATAATGTCTCTACTGCCTATTACCTTTACCAGTGTAAATAACTTTTCTGTTCTCTCTCTTTTTCTCTTTCGCTCTTTAACAAATACATTAGTAAACATCTTGCCTAAATGGTGGTGGTGGGGAGCTACAATACCCTGCCTCCCCACAGCTGCAGTAAATAACTGTAAGTAGGGAAATCTACCCAAACATTCAACATAGATGATATAGTTGATAATTTTGGCCCTTAATGATCTCTAGCAGGTTTCAGAGCAATTGTCTGTAATTCAGCAGAAAGGTTATGCGACACTGCAGAATCATTTCCTCGAGCTAGCAGACTGTGAATAAGAAGAACAACAGGAGGCCATAAATAAATTGTCCTTCCCAGCTAGAGGTGGTACTTTTCAGGCCCAATGAGCCACTTGCAACAGCTTGCATATTGACATCAAGTAGTATTTTGAAATGTTACTTCCTTTCCTCAGGAACACGCTGGCTAGCACATCTTGATTCCTGAACCTTCAAAAGTACCTGGTGTGAAGTTTACTGAATTTGCATTCCCTCATCTCACTCCTTCTATTGCAAGAGAGGGAAAGTGTTCAAAATTATATTTTCAAAAAGTCTTAAAGTGTTCACATAGGAATAAATTAACCTGGAAAGTAAGTTGCAATCATACCAATCCATTTCATGGAAAAGAATATATTTCTTATGAAAATAAAAATGGAAAAATACAAGAGGCAAATTAGAGACTGGAGTATAAGATGTGAGATAGAGGGAAAGACAAGCCAGGGAAGTGTACTAGCATGAAAATATTTTTAAAAGGTTTACATTCCCAATGTGTGCTGTGATATGGACCAATCATCTGCTCAGAGCACAGAAAAATTATTTGTTGAATTACAACTCACAGAGTACAAACAAATCACCATGCTGGCTGATGATTCTCGGAGATGGAAAAGTTACTTTTAGACTATACTGATTCAGAATTCCCTAGCCACCAGTAGTTAGTAAGTGGCTGAGATTTCTAGTCTCCAGAAAGTATTTTTTAATGGTCTTGGTCTGCTTCATCTTTAGAACAAGTGCGTATTTGATGCTTATATTTAGGCTGCAGAGTAGAATGTTGACAAAGCAGACACTTTGAAGTGTGAAGCGTGTGCAGCTCAAAATCACTACTAGTGAACATGAACTGTCATTGACAATAGCTCTTGGGAGTGTTACATGTGGTCCTTGGGCCCCATATGCCCTCCCAAAACATTTTGTTTAGAAAATTCAGACCATGTGTCTGGATTACAGTGGGCCCCCAGTATCCACTGGGGTTTGCTTTCAGGTTGATGCCCAAGTCACGTTAAGTAGAATGGCATAATAAAATGGTTCCCATTATAGAAAATGTCAAAATCAAAGTTTGCTTTTCAGACTTTATATATTTTAAAAATATTTTCCAGGTGTGGATGCTTTGGCCCATGGATAAAAACAAAACAAAATTGTGAATATGGAGGGCTGAGTATATTTTATAGCTATGCTCTGGGACTCAGAACTGAGTGGTGCGAGTGCATTTGTTCAGTTTAAACTAGTGTGCCAGCTGTGCCTCTTTCTTAAGAAGTTAGATCTGACTACAATGACAAATGCCTTGATTACATCCTGTCTGGACTATTGACATGTAGGCTACATGTTCACAGAGGTTGGGTAGAGGGATCATGTGACCCATCCCTGTTGAAACAGCTACATTGGTCCTTTTCCAGGCAGAATTCCAAGTACTGGCTTTAGAATCCTACATGATTTGGGTCCAGACTATCTGAAAGATTTATCTCCTTGTATAAGCAAAGCTATGTATTAAGATTTACACGGAAGGGCCTTCTCACAGTCCCACCACCTTTGCAGGTGCAGTTGGTGAGGACTTGGGAAAGAGACTTCTCCATGGCTGCTCTCAGGCTGTGGAAGGTCTGACCATCCACCTCCCTCCTGTCTTTCCAGTGGAAAGTGAAGACAGTATTATTTAGGCAAGTCTTTTCATTTTAATTGTGGAGGTGTAATGTGTGAATAATGTGGTGTGCTGTATTTTTTAAAATTTTATTTTTTTAATGAAATGACATTCTAAACATGTTTTAAGAGTTTTAACTGATTTAACCATGTTTTAAATAATGCTGATACTTAATTCTGTCTTAACTTTTGTAATCAATGTTTGAACAGATTTTTTAAAGCTGTTATAAGCTGCCTTGGATCCCCATTTGGAAGAAAGGCAGGAATATAAGTACAATGAATAAATAAACTCAGAGAGGATTCAGCATAAAGCATATAAGGTTTTTAGTAGAGAAAAAACTGAAATAATTAGTTATTTTTGAATAATGGCACTGAAAAATTATATATATATTTCAGAAAAGGCTCTTTAGTTTTACTCCAGTCTTCTAAAATAAAAATAAATGCCCATGCACAGCAAAAGACAGATCAGGGGGGTTGGAGTGTCAACTAGCTTTAAAGAAAATGCATATCCATGGCATTCTGTTGCAGGAGTAAGGATTATTCAGGGGCAGATTATCCTTAACTGCTCAATGTGAGCTGGTGTTAGAGCAGAAAATAGTAAATACCATGCTTCAGTGTTTTCCTTATCATTTTTCCCTGTGGCATAAAGATCACAGTGATAATATAATGTTTTCTTTTGATGGATTGTTTCATGTTCCCTTGCAGTGTGATGAATTCTAGGTAAATACAAGTTTGCAGTGGTACACAGCAAATAAAGAAAACACAAACAGCAACTGCCACTGTTGAAATAAAGATCTCTCAGCAGTCACTAGGGTCTCTCATCTATATGTTTATTTTCTAAAATATGTAGAAGCACAGCACACCCCAGTCACCCCTATAATATATACCTTACATCACACACCCCAACACAACCTTTGATTGTTTAACTGAATCGTGTTTAAAAGAATACACGAACAGCAGAGCTGGTAGTTAACATATCTGTGTCAGCTGTTCTTCTCTACCTTGGTTTTCTCAGTAGGGTGCAAGATCAAGTGATTCTACTTTCTCTTCTTCAGGCCACAACAGTAATGACAAGGCTGTTTGTTTTCTCAAGAGATGGAATGAACAAGCCTCATTACTTTCTCTTTCAAAAATTATACACTGTCCCCCCCCCCCCCAAAAAAAAAGCCAGTTAGCATATACAGGAGGAGATGACATTCAAAGGTAAGAGAAGCTGGAAAAGCCCTCAAACCATCTCTTCCTATTGCTCTTTAAAATCTGATACTGATAATATACTTTCTTGAATAAACCATATCCATGTTCATCATTATTTGCATTATATCTGCCAGGTATAATTGGTAGTTCAAGACTGAACTGCAAAATTGAATTTTAGTCTGGGTAAATATAGATGTGGTATGGTTTGAACATTGGACAATGACTTTGAAAACCAGGGTTCACATCCCTATTTGGCCATAGAAACTCACTGGGTAACTTTAATTAAGTCATACTGTCTCAGCTTCAGAGGAGGACAAAGGCAAACCCCTTATTAACAAATCTTGTGACAGGTTTGCCTGAGGGACACGATAGGTGACTTGAAGACACATAACAACAATAAAAATGTATTTTGCCATTTTTGAAGTTCAAGCCAGCATTATTCTGAAAAGTTAGAAAATGTGATGCTTCTGCCATTATGATCATGTAAAAGCTTCTATCTGGAGGAGGGGGGATGCTCCAAAATGGTAATTTTGAAAGTTTGTTTCAGTTCAATGATTTATAAATTAGCTGGCCTTTAAGATGCTACAGCATTTTATATGTCTGTTGTGGTATAGACTGTTTAAGACTACCCTTCTAGCTATCATGAAAATCATTCTTTTCAGGGTCCCTTTCATAACACAAATGAAGTCTATACTGTGGAGCTTCTTCTATGGCTAAATACTTTTGGATAGCTCAGATGATGATACCAGTATGTTTTCTTATGAAAAACACCTATATTTTAAAACTATCCATTATCTATGAAGTGAAAATCACTCTAATCCCATTTTCCCACAGTACAGGACTCCCTTTTTATTCCTCCCACTTCAATTAATATATGTTGGTACACATAAGTTGTGGCTAAAATAAGCAATCATGTACTCATTTCAAATTGCCCATGTGATTAAAGCCCTCTATGAGCACTTAAAAAAATAAAGATGCTCACCCTTATTTTTAAAAGAGATGTACACATGAACCTATTTGGAACATAGGAGGTCTAGGGATAAGGCATTTGGTATAGAAACTAATTACTGGAAACTGAGTGCCTGGGGTCTCATCCACATTCACAATTGGTTATGTGGCAAGCAGCAACAAACTTGAAACAGGAGATAGAGGAGAGAGAAAATACTCTGGATAGTAAAAGTTATTTTTCTTGGTGTACTCTTATGTCTCTTAAGCATATCCATTTCTCTTAAAATCAATGGTCTCTCAGGTGGGCACAGCCTGCAGATACAGTGGCACAGACTAAAGCAGCAACTAGATGGGATGCAATTGCTCTTGACTACCAGGATGCAGCCGGCTCTGTTTTGTCTAAGGGGTGGGTGTCCCCAGTGAGGCATGGACAGATGGAGAAAGCTGTTAACTACCAATAATAATAATAATCTTCTATGATAGACTTAATGCTTAGACTACTGCTCTCACACAGTGCTGTGGGAGCCTTTGGAATCCTACTGTCAACATGTTCACAGATTTCCTTATAGGAGAACTCAGATAGAAAACAGAAGGGATAAATCTGTTCTTTTTTGTACTCACAACACTGACTATGCCTTTTGGCACAGAGATTATTATAAGGCTGATTTGGACATAAAGACTGACAGAGCAAAGACTGTCCATGCTTTGAAATTTCGCAATACCTGGATGACAACATAACTGAGATGCACAGGTATGTTGCTTCAAAACCTGCTGAAGGAGACATCAGCTACTGAAACCTTTCTTCTACATTTCCTAAGTGCTGCATCCACACTGCAGAAATAGTCCAATCTGGTCCCACTTTAATGACCATGGCTCAATACTTTGGTATTCTAAGAACTGTAGTTTGTTGTGGCACCAGAACCCTCTGACAGAAAAGATAAATGTATCACAAAATGTCAATTTCCAGAACTCCATAGCACTGAGCCATGGAAGCTAAAGTGGAGCCAAACTGGATTATTTCTGCATTGTGGATGCAGCCTTAGATTTTTTAAAGAAATAATAGTGGGACTAGTATAAAAGGACAGATAAAACAGGACAGATAAAAACATTAAAAGAATTCTGGCTATGTAGCTTCCAGATTTGTGGGATCCTTAGCAGACCCCACCTAAAATGCAAACCACTCCTTCCTGTAATCTGGTCAGTAGAAAACCATGCCTTGGTGTCACTAGTTCCCACAAAACTTTGGCAGACTGCCAAGATTTAATTTGGTGCCAGAATACTTGCATGCCAGTAAAAAATGAGCCTTGAATGATCCCACTATTTTCAACTGAAACATCTGTTGTCAGTGCAAATGGCAACTGTGGAAGATCTGATCTGGATCACGACCACAATGTGAGGCAGACTATAGGAGCTGACAACTGACGAAGCACACTGAAGTGCAGTCTTTTCCCTGGCACCTGAAAACTTAAAAAAAAAAAAGGATTTGCTGCCTGCTGTAGATCCACTGTCTTTTGAAATTTTATATTATCCCTAGTAAACACAAATGTTGATGCTGTAATTGCCACCACTATCTGAACAAATCAAATATGTTCAAAAGGAGTGTCATGACTTTGAAGCAATGCTATAAGACTGCAGCCTTTTTAAGAAGCTTGTCAATAAAAATGGATTTGCAATCAAATTATCATATGACAGTAATCGCCTCCTTCTGGTTACTGGCATTTCCTCTCTAAAGTTTACTTTATGACTAAGAAGAAAACAAGCACTGTTTTTGTCACTGCCAAAAGATGGATGGAGGGGAGGTAGCACATACACCACTGCAAATAAGCTATGGCTCTTTGTCAATATAAAGGACAAAGCATTTCACTTGACAAGAAGCAAACTAGACCAATACCTCACTCTCATAGAAGAGGTTGTCATGAGAACTATACAAGGCAAACATTAATTCCTGTTAACATGAGTTGATGATAGAAAGAAAGACAGCAAACACTTAACCTATCTTTTGAGGAGATTTGTTGCCAAGGCTTCACTCCTTCACCCATTTATATTGAAGCCACCCCCATTAAACTCAATCAGATACACTTTAGATAGACAGTTAACTGGATTATAATGGTATACTCCAATTATTTCACTATAGTGTATATTTTAAGATTAATTTTCAAGGTATAGTCTTTCTTTCCTTGAACGTAAAATTTTTTCTTTCACTTATTGTTTTGTTAATCATAGAGTCGTAGAATCACAGAGTTGGAAGAAACCACAAGTCATCCAGTCCAATGCTCTGCCATGCAGGAACTCACAATCAAAGCACCCCCAATAGATGACCATCCAGCCTCTGTTTTAATACTTTAAAAGAAGGAGACCCCACCACACTCTGAGGGAGTGTGTTTCACTGCCTCATAGCTCTTACTGTGAGCAAGTTCCTCCTAATATAGAGGTAGAATCTCTTTTCCTGTAGCTTGCATCCACTGTTCCAGGTCCTAGTCTCCGGAGCAGCAGAAAACAAGCTTGCTCCATCCTCAATATGAAATTCCTTCAGATATTTAAACAAGACTATCAAATCACCTCTTAACCTTCTCTTCTCCAGCCTAAACATAACTAGCTCCCTAAATCACTAATATTGAATACCTCCTGCACAAAATAAGCCAGTTTTATACCAATTGTTCCACCTGAATATTAATAACTGATTATAATACCAGTACAGTACTACAATCCTAGCACTTGTGTAAGCCACAGTTAATACAGTGGGAAGTACTGCTAAATACGTACTGTCATACTTAGGCCAGAGGTAAAATGAATCATTAGGCAAGACAATTATGGTAGGAAAGGTAGAAGGCAATACAAAGGGAGGAAGACCACATGTCAGATGGTTAGACTTGATCAAGGGGAACATGAGCTAGGTCCTGCAGAACCTGAGAAAAAAGTCTGAGAACAAGGGGTCTTGGAGATGTTGCATCCACAGGGTCACCATGGGTTGACTCAAGGACAGTTAACAACAAACTGATGAATAAACACAGGCAGGCTGGATTGTATAACTCAGTTAATTTCAGAGTTGTTGTTGTTTTTTTAAAAAAAAACCTACCTCACCTGAACACTTTCCAGTTAAAGAAATAACTTTTCATTCAAGCAGGAAAATGATTAAAGATCTCTGTAGCAGAATCCACCATTTCCTCTCTGAATTATATAAAGGATAGTCTGATCTATATAAGAAATTAATACTTTCCCTTTTGCTATCATTTTCACAAACAGCAGGTGCAGAATCTGAGCATCCATTTAGACCAAAATCATTTATGTGCTCCCATCTGGTTGTCAGATGTTTCTATAGAGATAAACAGATAGAGAGAAACACACCCTGTAACAGCTGAGGGCAACTCTAACAGCTGGTGCATTTTTAGCTCCTGAAGCCACAACCAGATGACCTTTTCAGTTTCTGAATGCTTGTGTTATGTTTGAAACAAGATTCTACAGCAGTTATTTCTCTTGGCTGTTTATTATATTCTATTATTGCATTTATTATATTATATTATTCTGCATATGCTAGTTAACTTTTTTCTTCCTGATGATACTACAATGCTGGCAGAATAGAGCTCTGCTACATTTATTCTTTATAATTATATATTGTTATAGAAAATTATTATTGTGAGATGGGGAAAGGGTGTGGTTGGAATTGTATTGCCCGATGCATCCTTTGTTAGGTTAACTGATTGAATGTATCGCTATCTAAGCCAATTGTTAGACTGTGTTACTGAGCAGTTCGGAAAGAAATGGGCCAATTCTGGAAGGCTGCAAGCCATTTTAAAAACACAAACAAACTATACCTTTCCCTCTCCAGATCACTTTTAACAAGGCTACAGGTGCAAACAATTTATGTGTTGAGAAAAATAATAAACCTCACTGCAGTTTGAGACACAGAACAAAAAGGTAGACACACAGAGAACTATGGGCCTGAGCAGACAGGCCAAAACAGAGCTGCTTTGGGTCACTTTGGAGCTTTGCTGTTTAAATGCTGCATGCTTCCTAAGAGGCCAGAAGCCACACCAAAGTCATGCTCCACTCCAGTCCTAAGGACTAGAGTGCAGCTTTGGCACAGCTTCTGGCCTCTTAAGAAGTGTGTGTCATTTAAACAGCATACCTCCAAAATGACCTGAAGCAGCTTTATTTTGGCCTGTCTGTTTGGGCCCTATGTTACCAGACTAAGAAAGCAGCATCAATTGGGGTGCTGGTGGCCTTCCTGGAGAGCTAATGTGGTGGCAATAGATTTTGGGGTCCAGTAAAATGTTTTAAGCTGTGTCTCCAGCTATGATGCACATGTACATTTGTTTTTTTAAAAAATGCAAATAAAAACCAATAACCCTCCAGGGACCTCCTTCCAAATGAAATCAAATTCAGCTAAATCCTGCACATGGAAAACATATGGCATTCACACCCATAGCTTGATTTTGACTTGCAAATTCTAGGACCCACAACTACCAGTACCACCACCTCACAAGCAGGACATCTCTCTCCAAAGACAAAAGGTATATATGGTCTCTTAGATCCCATTGCAGAAGAAAAGTGGGGTTACAATTTAATAAATAAGCAATAAATATACTAGCAGCCGCTGAGGAAGCAGGGATATGCCAAGGTGAGCAGGGTTGTTGGGCAATTCATGTCACAACAAACAGGGACATGTACCTGACAGTAAAGACAATAAATGGTCAGGGTCTCCAACTACTATGCAAGTTAAAAAAATGGTTCACAGTGAAACCAGTCAAGTTATTGCTAAGACAGGGTTGGTAAAAGGCAGGATGCTGCTCAGTAATGCCTGGATCATTGTGGGCATGTCCTTAGATCTATAGTAGCAATAATCGTGGCCATTAGATACTGAGGGATCTACAGCTGTAAACAGTTGGAAAAAATTATGTTCTTGTCCCTCATGAGTACTCCATAGCTTTCAATGTAGAGGCCCAACAGTGTACGGATTGGCCCACATGGGCCATGAATAGCCCATGGTCCAGCTCCATAGTGGAATTAGCCCCTCACCAGGAGTGCAGTGGAAGCTTTACTGCTAATCTTCTTTACGTGTGGGAGCAGGCAGGCAAGCCAGTGTCCCGAGGCCATACAAATAAGGGCATGTGTAGTGTAGTGTAGGCTTGTGGCTCTGATATAAATTGGGCAGTGAATCCACCCTGGGGTTTAATCCAAAATTTATATCAGTTACCAAGGTTCTGAACATGCTTGGGGACAACAGGTTCAACACCTTCTATTGCTCTTTTTAAGCTCAGACCCAGTTTAGATTCACCACCACACTCACATCAGATCCTTCGCTGTCTCAAGCTCATTCTGGCTACTTTGACCCTTTTATTTATTTATTTATTTATTTATTTATTTTGCATGCAGTTCTGTGGGTGGAATATTCTGTCAATATATCAAGAGGGTTCTGCTGGCATATCCTTTATAAAAGCTGTATTTCTACCTAGCAAGACCTCTGCAAAACTCTGACATACATCAGCTGGTGACTCCATATGTAAGACTGTGGCTGCATCTGCACTGTAGAATTAATCAGTTTGACATCACTTTAACTGCCATGGCCCAATGCTATAGAATTATGGGAAATGCAGTTTTGTGTCCATATTTAGCCTTTGCTGTCAGAGAGCTCTGAGGCTACAACAAACTAAAAATTCCAGAATTCCACAGAGTTGAGTCATGGCCTTTAAAGCAGTGTCAAACTGCATTATTTCCACAGTGCAGATGCAGCTTTAGTCTTAAATAACATTTGAAGGAAAAAAAACTGTTTCAGTTCATACAGGCACCTAAAGATAGTTGTTTCTCCATTTTGGTGGTGTGATTGCTATAATACTTTTGTTCCAAATTGTTTAGGGCAAATTATTCACATCCACTGACATTGGCTTTCTTACATACTTACATAACAGACAAACAGAGACTGTTTCTAGTAGCTGGGCACCTTGCTTGTGTTCACAAATGCTCAAAGAAGTGCAAACATGTGACCAGATGTTTTCCATGTTTGTATGGGCAGTGCAATGACAGCAATAACTATATTACCTTTGCCATATTGAAAGAGAAACAAATAAATATATTTTAACGAGTCTGACCATAAGTCTTCATTTATTTGGGTGTTCTGTTAGTATTCCAGGTTAAATATATACATAATAAAATTTCTCCAGAAAAGGCTGCCAATATGGTGAAAAAGTCTACCTGCCTTGAGTTTCTATCTAGCCATCTTGAGTCCCTTAGGGGAAACAAACAAACAAATAAAGTTGTTGATTGGCTATGTATGGATACTTGCCCCTGAATGGATCTTTGCTTCAATAATTTACCAAAATCTGGATCCTTCTCAAAGCAAATATGAAACTTGGGCATTTATAAAAGTGTTAGAAACCTTCCTGAACATGAACCAACTTACTATAGACAATATGCCACAAAATAATACAACAGATCTTTTAAATTAAAGGTATTTCATGAGCATATGAACCACAAATTTCATCCCTCTCTTCCACTGTAAGTTTTATTAACAGCTAAACAAAGGACCACTTATTCCAGTAGAAATGTTTTTAACTTTCCCACCATAAACTACTGTTTTACTGACTAGCAAACAACAGCTCTGCTGTACTGCTGCAGATCACCCTGGGAAGCTTTTTCTCCATTAAGTGGAAAACCATGAAGTATATGTGAGTGTTTCAACTTTTTTCCTCCTACAATACAAACCACTGGATAGGCATTTGCCTTGTTTTAGATGTACCTGCTTTCTCCCTCTTCCCCACAGCTGAGAAGACTAAATCTTAAGTGCTGCTTATTTCGGTAGTGCTTTCATACCTCTTGTCAAAAGTAGTGAACCAGCAGGGTTTTCCCAAAGAGCTGCCCCAGTAGCTTTCTATTTTTATACAGCACTGATTATCCAGCCATACACCCTAAAAGTGAAGAAAATGTCCCATGTTGGGCAAACTCAGGCTTATAAAAAATTCCCTAAATAATTTTATTTTTCATGTGGTAAAACATGGCTTCAATTTTACACTTCATACAAGTATCCTTAATTATAATGTCCAAAATTCACTAAGGCAGTTATAAATACGTAACCTAGAGTTATGCATTTATGACTGTTTTGTAGTTACAATTCCTATTCACTAGTTTAGAGAAATATATAGGGATCATGAATATCTGGGCAGCAGCCGTTGTTAACAATAGGGGTCTATTTCCCCATCAAGTGGTAATGTTGCCTGGTGACCCCCACCGCCACCACCACGCTATGAATCCCTGATGTGAGGGAAAATTTTGTCAGGAACCCTGCTTCTGACTGTTGCACCAAAGATTGCTCATGGGAGAGCATGGGAATATCAGTCAGTTGCTTCCTATTGACAAGAGAACAGACTCTGGGGTTAGATACCAGTAATATATTATTTTTAAAGCATGATTTCTCATATGGAAAGATACAGATTTTATGTGGAAACCATTCAGTAGTGTTTTCCATTTAGCATTTCATAGAATCATAGAATCATAGAATCATAGAGTTGGAAGAGACCACTAGGGCCATCCAGTCCAACCCCCTGCCATGCAGGAAATCCAAATCAAAGCATCCCTGACAGATGGCCATCCAGCCTCTGTTTAAAGACCTCCAAGGAAGGAGACTCTATCACCCTCCGAGGGAGTGCATTCCATTGTCGAACAGCCCTAACTGTCAGGAAGTTCCTCCTAATGTTCAGGTGGAATCTCTTTTCCTGCAGCTTGCATCCATTGTTCCGGGTCCTGTTCTCTGGAGCAGCAGAAAACAAGCTTGCTCCCTCTTCAATATGACATCCCTTCAAATATTTAAACAGGGCGATCATATCACCTCTTAACCTTCTTTTCTCCAGGCTAAACATCCCCAGCTCCCTAAGTCGTTCCTCATAGGGCATGGTTTTCAGACCTTTCACCATTTTTGTCGCCCTCCTTTGGACACGCTCCAGTTTCTCAATGTCCTTTCTGAATTGTGGCGCCCAGAACTGGACACAATATTCTAGGTGGGGCCTGACCAGAGCAGAATACAGTGGCACTATTACTTCTCTTGATCTAGACACTATACTTCTATTGATGCAGCCTAAAATAGCATTGGCCTTTTTAGCTGCCGCATCACACTGTTCACTCATGTTCAACTTGTGGTCTACTTGGACTCCTAGATCCCTTTCACACGTAGTTTCATTCAGCCAGGTGTCACCCATCCTATATCTGTGCATTTTATTTTTCCGCCCTAAGTGCAATACCTTACATTTCTCCGTGTTGAATTTCATTTTGTTAGCTTTGGCCCAGCTTTCTAGTCTATTCAGGTCATTTTGAATCTTGATCCTGTCCTCTGGGGTATTAGCTATTCCCCCTAATTTGGTATCATCTGCAAATTTGATAAGTATGCTTCCAATTCTGTCATCCAGGTCATTGATAAAGATGTTGAATAGCACTGGGCCCAGGACAGAGCCCTGTGGGACCCCACTGGTCACTTTTCTCCAGGATGAAAAGGAGCCATTGTTGAGCACCCTTTGGGTTCGGCCGGTCAACCAATTACAGATCCATTTAACAGTTCCTTTGTCTAGCCCACATTTGCCACATTTGTAGACAGAAAAGCATCTTAAGATTTCTTGAAGCTATCAGGGCCAAGATATATGTTTCATTGAAATTTTGCTCACTGTGATAAAGTCTGATAAAAATTAACCAAAATGAAACTTTCACTCACCCCTGGTTTTTTCTGTAATATGTCTTAATGGGAGAGGGGCACAGCACTCCAGATTTGGAACCTGAATAGGAATCTAATAAGTGATGGATTTTCACTTACAGTTCTGGTGCTACTACAGTTACATTCACTAGAATTTCATAGAATCATAGAGTTGGAAGAGACTACAAGGGACATCCATTCCAACCCCATTCTGCCATGCCAGAATACACAATCAAAGCAGTCTCAACAGATGGCCATTCAACCTGTGTTTAAAAATTTCCAAAGATGGAGAGATCACCATCCTTTGAGGCAACAGCTCTTAGCATCAAGAAGGTATTCCTAATGTTTAGATGGAATCTCTTTCCTTGTAGTTTGAATTTCATCACTTGCCAGCTGTGATCTTGGGCTCATTCACACTCCAAAATTATAACACTATCATACTAATTTAATTGCCAAACTGCCCATTCAATTCCTGGATGGGCAGTTTAGTTAGGGAAATTAAAAAATCTCAGCCAGAGAGCTCCTCTCATGCCTCACCAAATTACGAGCCCCAGGAGCCGATAGGTTGCAGCAGCCATGGCAGATACAGCAGGATAATAGTACTTTGGAGTTTATCACACAAAGGAGATCGGGAGTTTATCCTGTGAATATCTCAGAAAAATTGCATAATTACACAAAATGATTTCACATAACGTCGCACAAAACCCACCATTAAAGAGGCCACAAAGAAGCATTAATGTGCATCTTTTTATTTTTGGGATTTCAGCAACAATGCATTTCCAATATCACTTTAGTTGTGCAATTGTGTGTGATAATCATTTGTGCAATTACTCACTATTTCCGCTTCATTTGCAGGATGCTTTAAATATGCTTTAATCTCTCTTTAATGTGGAAATCAGCTCCAGTGTGATAAACTATGGTGCTTTACAGACCACCCAAAAGGGCGGTCTGCCGGCACCCGTGTTTGCTGTTTGAGGGAACCACAGCAGATAAACCGTGCGGTTCCCCAGCGCAGCAAGAAGAATCTGCAAAAAGCAGGTTCTTCTTGTGACACCGTTGTGACGTCGCACAACGACGTCAGGAAATGCCACCCCTCGCGCATAATGACGGCGCCCAATAGGGCCCGTCCGGAATGCACCCAAGATAGCATGGCATAAATGGACCCAGAGAAGAGTGGTTAAACTGGGATGCACTGGCAAATAGAATGTCTAGATTTTTAATATAGCATGGACCCTTTTATGCCCCATACCTGCCATGATTCCTCTTGCCTGCCATGAATACATCTCATGACATCTTGTGGTTTGCAGTTTCACTAGAGATACCAGAGGAACTCTCTGACTAAGAATGGTCTATGTGCCTCCTTAAACTGCCAGTCCCAGAATTCCACAGGATGCAGTCGTGGCAGTTAAAGAATCAAAGTGCTATAAATGTGAAGTGTGAAAGGGCTCCATGAGCAGCAGACAGTGTGCGTTTCATTTTTATTCCAACCTTTCATGGAGTTCAGACAATGTATTTGGGTTTCTCTTCATTCAACCCTGAGATAATTCTATGCAATAATGTGGGCTGAAAGACTGTAATTATGTTTAGGCATAAGGCTCCCACTTCACTACACCATAATTTTGAAATGGAGAGAGATTCATAGGGCTGCATATATTTGCTTCTCTTGTACTGCTGAAATTCCTTGGTTTATGCAGACAAACTACAGTTACCATCTAATAAGACATGCATTTTGCAAATCCTGATCTTAAAGCAATTGCTGGTAGGCAAACATTTTCTGCAATGGTAAACATTGGTTTGCAGTATTTAGATGGGGAAGAGGAAGAAGTAAAGGGCAACTGCTAAACATTTTTTCAACTGGGCAGTGCTTGTTCTTCAGTACTAAAGAACAGATACAAAGTTTAGCTTATGTACGGAGAACTGTAATGGACCGTATGTAAGGAGAACTGTAGTGGACTGTAGTACCTTTGAAATGCTGCACTATTGACTGAATATCGCAGACCATTTAAACACATTCTGTAGTGAGGCAAGTATTGTTTTGAATATTCTCTGCATGTTGACCATGATTTACATATAAATATTTACAACTTGTAAATTTTAACATAAAAAGAAATATACTTAATATACTGAATATACTCTGGGAGCAATATTACAGGGCCAATAACATTACTAACAACATGAAAAGTATATTCAGTTGCTCTTCCTCCAATACCATCCTATGCCAGCAATGCTCCTCTACACACTACATAGGACAAACTCTATGCAAGAGGATTAATGGACATAAATCTAACATTACAAATGACAATACTCCAAAATCAGTTGCAGAACATTTCAGCCTTCCTGGATATACAGTACATGATATACAGGTTGTGGTCTTTGAAAAAAGGAACTATAAAGGAAAACTAGAAAGAAAAACTGCAGAATTGAATTATAGTCACAGATTTCAAACCATTAGCAGAGGTAGGAACAAAGATAGAAAATTTTGAACCCTGGGAAAGTGTCTTTTGTTTAGCAGTTTTATTGCTTTCATACATCAACTGACTAAGATAAAGATATGAAAGACATTTATCACCTTGCCTTGCCATTTGAAAATTTAGTGCAAGGGTCATGATTTGCATCTTTCCAGATCCTACTGCATTCTATCTCACTTCCACAACTCGTATAAATATGCTTTATACCTGAGTATTTATTATCACTCTGTACCACAAGTTGATTTATATTCATGAAACTCATATAAAAATAAAAACCGGTTAGGCTTAAAGGTGCTGCCAAATTTCTTCTTCTCCCTCCCTATTCCATTCTCTTTTTTAATTCCATCCCTAGACAGCTCCAACTAGTTCAGGCACACACTGACACTCAGAAAAAAGGTCAGCTATTGGGTTATGGGTTGTAAAACTGACCACAATTTTAATCAAACTATCACTCATATACTTATAAACAATGTGGATGTGACAGTAAAGAAGAGGGGACACAGGGCCCTATGGCTCATGATCAAGTAGTGTTCAATGTGGGGGTGGAACTCCACCTAGGTAAAGTTAAGCCTCAGCGCATAACATTCCAAACTAGCCAATCAAGGTACCATGTATGCAAACTAGGCTGGAATGTGTAGTCACCTGCATCCATCATGTCTACAGAAGCCCTCCTCTATCCACCCCATTGGCCAACCTATCTCCCAATTTAACTTGTGTCTTATGGCCCCTCCGCCCTTTCATATCCACCAGTTGTGTAAAGAACTTCTCTTTTCCCACACAGTTCAGTAAACCAGTCTTCTATGTTTTAAACAGTAAAACTTTATTTCAACAACCATAGGTGTTAGCAGGAAGATGTGGGCAAATAGAACCGTTATCATTTGCATACATCAGTACAATATTTCCCCTGCCCTACAGTTCTGCAGGCTTTTTTTTTTTACAATTTGTCTATAAATCAATGCAACCATGTGTACTGCTCTCCTTAACCAAATCTCTCTCACACAGACACCCATTACAACTTTCACTTTATGCTCTACAGTATTCTCCTATGGGAAAGAGCATCCCTCACACATCTGTCAATTCCTCAACAAACCAATTATCTTTAACATAAGGTACCAGCCAGTGCCTGGGTTTTTCCATCATTCCACCTTTCATCATTCATTTGGTGGAAAGGGCATTATAAATAAACATTGTTGTTGTTGTTGTTGTTCCCTACAACATTATATTAATAATCATTAAACATTAACCATAGTGATTAAACATAAACATAAATATTCAATATAACCCAAAATCAACCAATTCATGACAGAACTTATAAACTTTATCACACTAGATGAATCCTGCTCAGAAATGGGATTTTAGAAATAGAAAGAAGTTTTCGACGGTAAAAAGGTGTTGTTTTTTGTCCACTTTCCGTTTGCTTTATTTTCGCATTATTTCTGTTTGGGAGAAATGTTGTCTGAAAAGCCTCCCGCATTTGCAGGTTTTTTTACTTTTAAAACCCGTTTCTGAGTGGGATTTATCTAGTGTGATAAGGTCCTATGACAAGTTGTGACAATGCAGCGGTGCTTTCCAAAAACAAGATGTAGGGAAGCAAGCACTGAATGCAAAACATTAAATAAATTAATAGTGATAACTACAAATACAGGAACCAACAGCTAAATACAAAATAAATAACTATAAAGAGGAGTACATGCATAAAAACAGCAGGTAAACCCAGAAGCAGTTTGGACAAAACACCCCCAGGAAAGGCAAAATACCTATGCTTCAATAACTCCTTTCTGACCCTGAAAGGGAATGTCAAAGCATCAAAGCATGGGAAGGTATGGTCTGGCCAAAAATGGACCTATATATAGTCTGGAAAATCTTGTCTGAAGTCTCTCAAGACCTACAGTCCTGCAAGTCCTCAAACATGATGCTATCACAAGACTTCAGCAAAAATCCCCAGTGCCCGGCCCTGCTGCCCTGGACTCAATGCAAAGGAAACTCCTCCTGAGGCATCAGAAGAAGTCTATCAGTTGTGTAATGTCAGGTCATCAGAAACACCAAGTCTACTTGTGAATAATAATAGGATACATTCATAGCCTGAACAAAAGCTCCAAAAATTCAAAGTCAAATCATTTGATTCTGTCATTTGAGTTGAGACCATACAGTGTTCAAATGAATTTTGAGTCAAAGCAAGTGAGTAAAAACAAGGAGGCATTTTTTCTGCTGTAATAGCATACTGAGTTCCAAGAGCTGAAAGTACAAGGCTTTAATTTGGTTCAAAATGTAATATTGTTTTCAAATGAGACTGTTATTTGTTTCGGCTGTGTAAAATTGACTGTAGTTGTGATTAACAATTTGCAGCAAGTGCAATTTGAATGAATGAGCAAACAACTCTACAGTATTATATGAACCAAAAGTTTAATGACTAAAATATATAAGCAGACAACATATGTGTTGATTTCAGTTGATTTAAGTAAACAGGCACATAATCACACAAAATGATTGTTATACTGGTTAACAGTAGAATTCTCCAAATGTCTACTTAAAACAGGAACAGTCATATACAGTTCAATATGAAAAATTCCCAAATAAATGTATTTAGGATTGAAGTCTAAATCATAAAAGTAGAAATGGGCAACTATGTCCCTCCAAATGTTTTCTGATTGCATTTCACATCAGCCCCGACAACACAGCCAGTGGCGAGGGATGTTGGCATGTCCAGTCCAACAACATATAGTTTTCATCTCTACATAAATATAATTAAACTGAAAACATTATGGGGAACACTGCTTTTCTGTGAGGAATGTGCTGCTCCTACTACATAACAAATCTTTTTTTCAACATATACAGTAGCATAGGACCCAGATCATTCTATATTTTAATTTACTGAGGAATAGAACATAAGAACATTCCTGCTGGATGAGACAAAAGAAAAGAAAAGAAAAGAAAAGGCCAATTTAGTCCAAATTTCATTTCCAGAGTGGCTGCCTAAAAGCTTTCAAGCAAAAACAGTATGAAAATAATATTTGTTACTGGAGAGATCTTGTAGCACTTTTGAGACGAACTGAAAGAAAGAAGTTGGCAATAAGAGCTTTTGTAGTCTTCAGTCTACTTCCTCAGACAAATTTGGAGGAAATAGACTTAAGTCTACAAAAGCTCATGCTTTCTTTCAGTTAGTCTCAAAGTTGCTACAGGATCTCTCTACATACAGATTCTATAGACTAACATGGCTATATCTTTGAATTCTACCATATTTGTTACTACTCACAGAATAATGAGTTTCCCAGTGTTTGAGAAATTGCTATGAGAAGAACAGAGCAATGGTTGTGGACTTTGTGGCATGGCTAGCACCTTCCTTTGTTTCATCCCACACACAGTCCAGCTGGACACAAATACAGTTGGGTAGAAATGGCTCAGGATTATAGCTGGGTTTGTATAAAGCTTCTTCCAGTTTTTCTCTATGCTAAATGGGAACACTCACAAATGCAACAGCAGCAGCAGCAGCAACATCAAGAACAGCAAGGACTTTAAGGGAGAGATGAAGAGAAGAGGCAACTGACTGTAGGATTCCTTGTTAAAAAGTTTGAAGAGTTCACAAGGAGTATGTGTGTGTCAAGTCACCTGTTGACTTATGGAGACCCCATTAATTTCATAGGGTTTTCTTAAGGAATAAATACTCAGAGGTGATTTTTCCAGTTCCTTTTTCTGAAATATAGCCTATAGCACCAGGCATAGATTGGGAGGCTCCCATCCAAATACTAACCTAGTCAGACCCTGCAAAATTTATAAGATCAGACAGTGTCTGGTGCTGATCACCATTTGGTTTTTGTGCAAGATAGGAGTTAATACAATTATACAAAATATTCCCTCATCCCCTAGACCGCCATCCCTCCCCCCTATGCATATAGATAAATTAAAATACAACCCTACAATCCAAAATAACATTAATTAAAAACAATTAAATAACAATAGTGATAATAATAAAGAGAAAGTGGTTAACTGATGCAGCCTAATAAGGAATAAGGTTCCTTGTTCATGAGTTAGTCAGAGGCTTTGCAGGGAAATCCCTCTGATAAATTGGGCTTTTTAATCCTTCTGCAAAGGTAAAAAAAAAAAAAAAAAGCAAACACCTTCATCATTTTGGCTGAGCTTCTCCATGTCTTTTGCAACTTTAATATATACTTAGCAAGGTATGGTGATCAGAACTGTACATGCATTTTTATTTTCAGTTCCTTTCCTAATCACCCTCAACATGGAATTTGATTTTTCAGAACACAATAAATCAACATGGCCATCAACACACCCAACCTAAGTCAGGAACCATTTTCTCGTCACTTCCTTCTATTTGTGAAATAACAATTTATCTCATTATATGCCACTTTGCATTTGCTTACACTGAACCATATCTGGCATTTTAATTCCCTCAGTCTGAAGTGATCTTTCTGAAGCCTTTTGCTACATTCTCTTCCTTAGCCAGCTACTGATTCAGAAGAGGATCTCTCCTCTTATTCCATTACTCTTAAAACTGGTCAACAGTGTTGTTGCTGTTGTTTACAAAAGCTGTTTGAAAGTCCAATCAGCACTATCCATTGGTCTTCCCTTATCCATCTACTTTGTTTTGTTTTTGTTACTCAGCAAAAACCCTGACATGTTATTGAGAGGTAGGAATGTCAGCAAAATCCACCACAGAATTAGCTGGTACTGGAGTATTCTTTTCCAAAGGGGGGTCATTCTTGCAATGCCAGAATGACTTGTCATGATGGAATCTGTATCTAAGTTGTTATTCCCCACTTCGAATTTATGGAGGCATTTTAATATAAACCTGTGCAAAACACTGCATTATTTTTTAAAATAATGGATGATGGGGGGGAAAGAAGAAAACAGGAGAAGTTCAAGGAGACTGGAGGAGGGCAAACGTTGTCCCCATCTTCAAAAAGGGGGAAAAAGACGATCCCAACAATCATTGTCCAGTTAGTCTGACATCTATACCAGGAAAGATTCTAGAGAAGACCATTAAACAGAGAGATTATGAACATCTAGAAGGCAATTCCATAATCACAAAGAGTCAACACGGGTTTCAGAGAAACAAGTCATGCCAGACAAACCTGACCTCTTTTTTTTTTTTTTTTGATAAAAGTACCAGCTTGTTAGATGAAGGGAATGCTGTGGATATAGTATATCTTGATTTCAGTAAGGCCTTTGACAAGGTTTCCCATGACATTCTTGCAAACAAGCTTGTAAAATGTGGTCTTGACAAGGCAACTGTTACATGGATTTGTAATTGGTTGACTGGCCGAACGCAGCGGGTGCTCAATAATGGTTCCTTTTCTTCCTGGAGAGAAGTGACCACAGGGTTCTGTCCTGGGCCCAGTACTATTCAACATCTTTATCAATGACTTGGAGGACAAAATTGGGGACATACTTATCAAATTTGCAGATGACACCAATTTAGGGGGAGTAGCTAATATCCCAGAGGACAGGATCAAAATTCAAAATGACCTGAATAGACTAAAAAGCTGGGCCAAAGCTAACAAAATGAAATTCAACATGCAGAAATGTAATGTATTGCACGTAGGATGGAAAAATGAAATGCACAGATATAGGATGGGGGACACCTGGCTGAACGAGACTACGTGTGAAAGGGATCTGGGAGTCCAAGTAGACCACAAATTGAACATGAGTCAACAGTGCGATGCGGCAGCTTAAAAAGCCAATGCATTTTTTAGGCTGCATCAATAAAAGTATAGTGTTTAGATCAAGAGAAGTAATAGTGCCACTGTATTCTGCTTTGGTCAGGCCCCATCTGGAATATTGGCGGGTTACATACCACCATTTGGGACGTCCCCAGGACATCCCAGTTTAAAAAAGGGGCGTCTCTTCTAGACGCCCTACTCCTGTTACGGACTCTGTCCGTAACAAATGGCAGTGGCTGTTCCACACGGCCGCTGCATTTTGACGTAGCGGACGCTGTGCGTCCGCATGTCGCGCGGTGCTTATGATGTCACGAGGGCGCCATTGGCGCCTCGCGGCATCATAATTGCAACGCGAGAAGAAGCTCCATTTTGGAGCTTCTTTTTTGCTCCGTGCGGGAGTCGCGCAGTTTGGCTGCTGCGGCTCCCTTGTGGAGCAAACAGCAGCACCGGCAGACCACCACAAAGCGTCGGTCTGTAACGGACCATTGTGTCCAGTTCTGGGCACCACAATTCAAAAAGGATGTGGAGAAACTGGAGTGTATCCAAAGGAGGGCAACTAAAATGGTGAAGGGTCTGGAAACTGTGCCCTATGAGGAACGCCTTAGGGAGCTGGGGATGTTTAGCCTGGAGAAGAGAAGGTTAAGAGGTGATATGATAGCCCTGTTTAAATATTTGAAGGGATGTCATATTGAGGGGGGAGCTAGCTTGTTTTCTGCTGCTCCAGAGACTAGAAAGCTGAACAATGGATACAAACTGCAGGAAAAGACAATCCATCTCAACATTAGGAAGAACTTCCTGACAGTAAGGGCTGTTTGACAGTGGAACACACTACTTCAGAGTGTAGTGGAGTCTCCTGCCTTGGAGGTCTTTAAACAGAGACTGGATGGCCATCTGTTGGGGATGGTTTGATTGGGAATTTCTGCATGGCAGAGGGTTGGATTGGATGGCCCTTGTGGTCTCTTCCACCTCTATGATTCTATGGCCCGTTCCACACGGGCAGAAAGTACGTGTGCGGCACGTACTAGGGTTAGGAAGGGGTGTCCTTTCTGGACGCCCCTAACCTTAGTACGCGCCAAGTGCGTACAAATTGGCGGTGCCCGTTCTACGTGGGTGCCGCCATTCTGACGTAGTGGATGCTTAGTGTATGCACGTCTCGGTACTATTATGACGCCGTAAGTGCACCATTGGCGCCTTGCAGCTTCATAAGGGTGCCGCAAGAAGAGGCTGCATTTTGCAGCTTCTTTTTGTTGCTCAGAAGAGTCGCGCAGCTTGGCCGCTGGGGCTCCTCCATGCAGCAAATGACAGCCCTGGCAGACTGCCCTTTCTGGGCGGTCTGTAAAGCGCCAATGATTCTATTAAAAGAGAAGAGAGAATAAACACCTTTTTGACATATGTTGTTGTGTACCTTCAAGTCATTTGCAACTTATGGAGACCTTAAAGCAAAGATATCACAAGGTTTCTTGGCAAGATTTGTTCAGAGGGCTTTTGCCTTTGTCTTCCTTTCAGGCTGAGAGAGTGTGACTTGCCGAAGGTCACCTAGTGGGATTCCATGGCTGAGCAAGGATTCAAAATCTGGGCAGTGTCTGCACTGCAGAAACAATTTAGTTTGTTACCACTTTACGTGTCATTGCTCAATTCTGTAGACTTTTGGGATTTGTAGTCTGTGAGCCATTTAGCCTTCTCTGTTAGAGAGTTCCAGTGATACATCAGCTACAGTTTCCAGAATTCCATAGCATTGAACCATGGCAGTTGAAGTGGTGTCAAAGTGGATTATATCTGCAGTGCAGTGCAGATGCAGCTGATCTCTAGATTTGTAGTTCAATGCACAGCCTCTATGACACACTGGCGTTTTGTTTTGTTTTGCATATACAAATGGGTGTAAGTATTAAGATGTCTTGTAGAAAATTATATACTACTGTGCATAGTATTTCCCATGCAAAATCCATTAAGATTAGGTGAGAAAGTTCAAAAAGATTTATTTAAGCTTGATAGAGTGGACGACAGCATATTGTTAAAAAAACATGCAAGATAGATTATGTTTTATTTGTACATCCCTGATGAAAACACAAAACACATACATAATTTCTGAAGTCACCAATTACTCCTTTCTTTTTATACTCCCTCCAAACTAGATAAAATCAGAAATCCAGCATTCAATTAGAAACATTTTTATGGAAGAGAAGTTTCATAGGCCAAACAAAAAAGGATACAGATTTATAAAACAATTGAGGCAGATTCTATGTTGTTGTTAATCTAGAAGTCTTTTATTTCTGTTGGCAATATCATTCCACCAGAAAACAGTCCTCTGGGTTCGGCAGTCTATATTTATAATTTTATTCTCTTCACTTCTTGTAAAGTAAAGTTTGAAGTGAATTCCACTTTACTGGAAGACAACAGAGAACTTTTGAGATTTTAGGTTCTGACAGTTTTTTGAGTGCTTGTGGTGAATTAATTTTAAAAAGGTTTGGACACTGACAGTCACAATAATCTTAGCTACTTTTCACAACTTTGTTTAAAACCTCTGAACCTTTCAAGGCTCTCTCTTCTCTTCATTAACACTTTAAAGAAAGCTGACTGACCAACTTCTGACAAGCTCCCTCAGGACAATGGTACCTTCCTCCTAATGTGCCTTTTGACAGGTACTTTAAAGTCATTAGGTTTTTGTTTTTGTTCAAAAACTTCCTTCAAAGTCCAAATGTCTTTATTTTACCCTGGTGCTTATAGCAATTTTCTTCAAAGTGTATTTTAAAATGCAGCAGTCAATACAAAGCCACAACAACTAATATCTAATATTCTGCAGGTATATTTCACACACTTTGGCTTATTTGACAGAAGAGAGATGTAACAGAAATTTGTTGGATTCACACTTCTGTATATAAATACTCATTTTTCACTCCAGAGACAGAGAGAAAAGGAGAGGGAGAGGAGAGAGAAAGGAAAACCTATTGATTCAGAAATCCATATGTTTCAAGGTTTTTGATGTATTTTAGAAGAGGGTGATGCGCCCAAAATTCATGCACCCATTTAATTTAGTAAAAATCTGTACATAATACATGCAAAAACAGATACAGTAGGAAAACATGTACAAAAATACATTCATTACACAGAAAAATACTCATAAATGTCTGTGTGGGGACAAAAACAAGTAAAGCACATGAGGGACTGAGGATGAAGATAGGAAACTAAGAGTCAACAAAAATGAGACTGACAGAAATGCACATTTCCATCTAAAGGACTGAATGGTTGAAGGTAATTAAAGCTCCTGGCTGGAATTCAAATTACAACAGAAGTTGTTTTGCATGCCCAAGGTGATTCTGGACTCGCGTTTTTCAACTAGTAGTACCCCTGTGTTGCATAGCAAAGTATGAGTGAAAATAAGGAGATATTTAAACACTTGGTTGTACAGCTCAAGGCTCTTCAGTGCAGCACAGATATTCTGAGTAGCAAGAACTATGCAGACTCAATTTTTTATTATTATTTGGAATTGTGGAGGAGGGGAATAAAAGCATGTATATAATAAGCTAAAATATCTACCATGTGCTAGTTGTTCTACTGAAGCTTGCAGTGTAACACTAATACAATTCAGGAGTATAGAACTTTTTTTGGCTATTGGACATTAGGAACTCTAGCAGTGTTTCAAGGACACTCTCATAATTCACAAAATGACTCCCCTGGAGATGTGTCACATCAAAATACCCTTTTCTCAAAAGGCAAACCAGGGCAACTAAATGCAAAGTTCATCATGCAAGTCCATGGCAGGTATGTGGGATCTGAGCTTCAAAGCAGAAAACTCACAGTCTTCTTTTCCAGCACCCATTTCACAGAAGGCAAACTCATCATACTAAGAGACATGTAATGTAGCAAAGAAAGTGAGCTCAAAATAGAATGGAAGTCAGAACTCCAAATGCCAAATCCTGTATATTTACTGCCACAAAATGTAACAAAACCAGCAAAGCTGAAAGAAAATAATCACACCATCCAGTCTAACAAGAGCAGAGGCATTCATCCCATTCCCTTACTACACAGGAAAAAGGCTCCTTGCTCCTCTATCCTCTGTAGAAACCAGGGGGATGCTAATATTCAGCATTTTTCTCTCCGTGTACAGCTGGATATGCTTTAGAGCATGGGCTGCATCCCCCTACCATCTTTCTCCTCCATAACAATTATTGGCATCATTAATAAATTAAAAAATTGGGAGAAAATGGAAAAAGCAGTATGGGATGCCAGTATGATTCATTATTCCAATATGAATTGAAAAATGTATGTGTTTTCCCTCTCCTCCTGTAATATGATAAGAATATAGCTAGCAACCCTGAGTAGTGTCGATGTGACAGAAAAGTGTAGAAGGGAAAGCAGTTGTGGGGAACAGTGAGCAAAACTGCAAGGCCTAATAGAAGCAGAACACACAAAAGATGTCAGTACTGTACATAGAAAATGCCTGGTACCACCTAATATCCAACCAAGATCATAGGAAGTTTTGGAACTTTTGGTGCCCTATAGACACCACTATAGACACCACTTTGCCAAAAGGTTCCCTCCTCTCTTTTAGGCTTACTATGCCACTGGGGGAGGGGGGTCCATTATGGGATAGCAGTGTATGACTTGCACAGTACATATGCTCTAGAAATATGGTCTGGTAATTAGTAAAACAATAGCTATGTAGAAATAGGATGCTTTGTGATTATCATATGGAATATATATGCTTGGATGTCTGTTCTTTTCCTTTCTGTCAGCCTTTCCAGTCACTAGACCACTGACACCTATTTGCTACAGCAAATAAAACTATAGATTCTCCTCTCTTCACTATGTTCTGGCTTATTTGCACTGAGGCCAAAGAAATCAAAGTTTGGTGAATATCATTATGCTGGTGACCAAAAATATAGCGGAAAGCACACGTGTCTTCAGCATGTAAACTCTTAGAAATGGATTCTCAATTATTTGCACCTGATGGGGAAAAACAAAACTTCTCTGGAATGGCTTCCATGTGGCTTTTTCTCTACCCTCACAGTATTTATAGACATATTAAAAAGGTAGACTGCTAAAAAGAAACTTTGTTGGTTGGTGTAGCAGCAGGATTTTAATGTTACATTTTTTGGTGGGGTTTCCTTCAAATTGATGATGGCTACAGAGTTTAATGCATAATTCTAATGTCAAAATGCTTCCAAGACAGGCTCATTCACAGATGAAGATATTCATTTCTTATTGTCATTAGCAAATAAACCTTTAAGCCATCAATGTTTGCATTATTGGTACTAGTCTCACATTTAATATCTGCTTGTGAATTCATGTGCTTCTTTAACCACTTCCTGGAAGAATGCTGTCATTACATTTACTTTCCTTCCTGAACACTGTTCTGCTTTACATTTGGATGCAATCACATATATGTCTAGTTATTTTGTGTTGATCTTCAATTTCTCCCACCACCACCACCACCACCAAAAATATTAGGAATATAAAGCAGCTCAGGACAGAGAGACCTACAAGAAAGTCAATAAAGAACTTCTGTTATACCAAATAATAAATCAAATTGATTATGTTCATCTATCATTTTCCCCACTGTTCTGTACCCAAAACAGTTGTTACTGCTGGTCTATTCACATCAAAGGCAGTTTTGACTACGTTACATAAAAATAGTCGGGGATTATTTTGAAATAACCAGTTCTCTCTCTGTCTCTCTGTGTGTGTGTGTGTGTGTGTGTGTGTGTGATTGTGTGTAGTATACATGCATTGTTAAAAATTCTATGCATTAGCTCATCATACCCCCTGCTATCTTATCCGAAGAACTACTATACAATCAAATAATTTAACGGAAAAACAAATGAGCCATATCATATATATTCCATATATATGGAATTTCAAGATAAGCAAGCTTCTGGAATTGGTTCTGAAGGACAATGAAGTTTATAATGTACAAAAATCAATCATAATAAAACGATTTGTATTCTCTACTGCCACAAAGCCTGCAATTTACAGCCTCCTCACTAAGAACAAACAAACAAAGTACTGGAGTACACATAAACTAATGATTAGAAGTGCCACTGTAACATCACCTACTTCATTCATTATTTCCATTCATTACCACTTCATGCTGCAGATACATGCAAAACTTTAACCTTACACTGAAAAACACTGTCTCTTGTATAGGTCCATTTAAAGTGTTGATGTGTTGAAACCAGACAAGAATAGTAATGTTTAAAAGCCCTTTCACCACTCCACTCAAGCATATTTGTGTATGTGTGTGTGTGCCTTCAAGCTGCCTGTCTACTTATGGAGATCTGTAGTTACCTGGTCTGTATAATGAAGAGGTACAGAAACTAAGAAAGTAAATGTCAATAAATCAAGGTTTCATCGAATAATGTGGGCACTTCCTTCATTTATTTATTTTTGATATAATACCTCTGAAACTCTTGCTTTTTGGTGATCTGTAGCCAGCTCTGAGGTATGAAAAACTTTCTGTCATAATATATATCATTCTGAATGTTTGAAACCTCCTCCCCTTTTTTTTAAAAGGGATTTTACCCCAAATACTTGTCAGTCAACTTTCAAAGTATGTTTCCCCAGAGAACACAGAAGTACATCAAAAGACTTTTTAAATACCAAAACAATATTTAAAATAGAAAAAAATAAAGATATCTATATACTGAATTTGAGGTGAACCATCCCATATGCTCTAAAATCACAATGCATATTAATTTTAAAACAAACAATAGCAGAATTGGAGCCAGCCTGGTGTAGCAATAGCAATATCATTTCCATACTGCTTATCAGTGAACTAGAACTAAGTGGTTTACAATATGTAAACCAATTGCCCCCAACAAGCTGGGTACAGTATTCATTTTACTGACATATGGTTTGAGCATTGGAATATATTTCTGGAGACCAGGGTTTGAATCCCACTGGGTGACCTTGGGCAAATCACATTCTCTCAGCCTCAGAGGATGGCAATGGAAACCCCCCTCTGAAGAAACTTGCCAAGAAAAGACTATGGATGGGAAATCATCAATAAATCATCTTTGGTTATACAGTGTGCCCTTGCTATACATGGGGATCCATTCTGGACCCCCCTGCGTAAAGCAAATAGTGTGTATGCTTGAGCTCCATTAACAATAATGGGACTTGTGCATGTGGTGCAGCACGGGGCACATGCCATGGTTGCGTGCGCCATTTTGTTTCTGTTGTGAGGCTTTCAGAGTAAGCTGAAAGCCATGTAAAAAGTGCCCGCGTATGATGCGAGTGCACTGTAACATTTTCTTCGTATTAGTGAAAAGAAAGACAGCTCATATCTTTTACAGCATCTATTGAAGTGAATTTGTCCCACAAAATAGTGTCTGAAAGCACAATAGGGCATATGGACAAAATATTAAATATATATTTCAGCTGGACAATAATATTTTAGGCCTTGGTTCCTGCTGCTCCAACTATTGAAAGCCCATTAAAAATGGCAATTTGCTTAGTCAACATTTACTTAAGTTCTGTTTATTCACTGGGAACTTGGTTAATCAACATTTATATACATTCCATAGATTCATTGGGAGTACTTCAGTTGGGAATATTTAGGTCAGAAACTTTCAGATATTGTTGGGTTGCACATCCAGCTTTCCTCACCACTGGCTATATTGTCTAAGACAGACTGGACCTGTAGTCCAATAACAAGTGGAGGGGCACAATATCCCCACCCCTAATCTAAGCCTTGATTTCTATTTTTATACTACAAGACATTCTTGAAAGAAAGAAAAAAACACTGCAAGAACTATCCCTTTAATGTATATCCTTTCAAAGACTATTTGATTTTTAATCCATCTATTCCCCAGATCTTACCGCAGTATTTATTTCCATAGCTTTAAGCTTTTAAAGTGACACACAAAAGCCATTATCTGTTGCTTGAATGAGCTTTTAACTTCCTGTATCTCTTAATAAATTCACTGCTATGCATACCAATTGTGATTTATTGATCAGCAGTTTTTTCAGTTAAATAGTCACATGAATATGAATTTGATGTGCATGTCATTTATTTGTTACCAGGTCAGGCTCCAATATTCCATTCTTAATTTTCATCTGTAAAATGGAAGTAACACTAGCATATTCTAGAGGATTGTTCCATGAACTCCACATAAATAGCACATGTTCTTATCTAGTTTGAACTTTGGAAAACTGAGATATATCTTTTCTAGAACCTACAGTAGGCAGTGCTGCAATATATAGGCCAGAACCCCATTGTACTCTAGTGACTTAATGAAGTATACTTAATATATTTAACTAAGTCATTTATCCTGGCCCAGCCCACTCAAAACTAATGGAAATGCCATCCACCCATGCTCCAGTCGCCATTAGAATGGCTCTCCTTCTCTCCATGTTGCTCATTCCTGGTAAAGTAGGTTTTGGGGGATGTTATAATTGTGGCAATAGTGTCAAAACAATGACTAAGTAGTGTTGGTGAATACAAAACAGTTATGGATAAGTAAAGCTAGGTACCTGTTTCATAATCATGATCACTACTTATTCATGATTGTGACACTATTGTCACAATTGTAATTCCACCACAGACTTACTTTACTGGGTATCATCTGTTTGGGGAGAAAGAGATCAATCCAATTGGTAACTGGAACATTGGTGAATGGCGAATCCTTCAGGTTTGTGAGGTGGTGGTCAGGCCAGGAGACGTTACTTAATTAAGTATATTTAACTATGTCACTGATATAGGATTACTGTTTAACTTGAAATAATAAGATCAGACATAAATGTGGGTTGAAATAGGGCCACTTTATTTAAGGAATTAATTCTTTATAACTGTTTTTGAATACTTGCAAACTTGAAGGGGGCAGCCTGATGTGGGAGCAGCTGTGGCAGGTGGTCTATCCCTCAGGCCACCTCCTCAGCTTCCCCTGGGCGAAACAGCTGAGCTCCGAGGATAACCCAATGACTGGGTTGCTCCCCAGCCAACTCACATCTGGAATGCCAGCCTGAGATTTCCACAGTCAACTAGCCAGACTTGACTTAGGATTGTAACCCAGATCAGCCCCAAGGAAGGTCTCTTTTCCTCTCTCCTTACTCACAAGACCTAAGAAGAAAGTCTAAGAGGCCCAACCTTCACCCCAAGTGGGTGCCATAGGTGTTCACTTTTATTACATCTCCCCCCATAACTGCCAGTGACCGCCTATTTAAGTCCACACCTGAGCCAATCTGCTATGCCAAGAATAACAGTGTGAGGTAGGTGAAAAATCCTAGAAAAGGGGGGGATTCCTACCTGGCCCATAAAGAGACCACCAAAGCCACACTGAAGTCGAGGAGGGAGGGTGGGACAACAATTCTCGGAAGAGGGAGAAGGGAGGGAGGAGCAGGCTTAAATAGTCTTAGCCCACCACTAACCATCTCCCCAACCTGGTGCGATTTGCTATGTCCAATAAAGTTACCGCTCTCTATTCAAATAGACCAGTAAACTCCCATCCCAGACATACAGCCTGGGGATGTGGATTCTACCCACAATTCAGAAAATTAAAAGTTGAGTGTGAATGGTAGGGGCTAGCTTCCTATAGTAGGAATGGAAATAATATATGAAAATAGTTAAAAAAAAATTGAAAAACAGGTTTGTCAGATATTGGGATATACCTTGAAGAGAAGTATTCTAGACAGCTAAGAATCTTTGCTTTCTAGAATTCTCACTAACATTTCTTATTCAGAATCTTCGCAAGAGCCAGAGTGGTACAGTGGTTTGAGCAATGGACTATGAATCTGGAGATCAGGCCACGGAAACCCACTGGGTAACTTTTGGCATATTACTTTCACTCAGCCTCAGAAGAAGGCTGAGAAAGATTAGTCCCCACTTGAAAAATCTTGCCAAGAAAACCCTGTGATAGGTTCACCTTTGGGTTGGCATAAGTTGGAAATGACTCGAAGGAACACAGCAACAAAACCGAATCTTCACATTTTGCGACTGCTTCTGTGTAAAAAATCTAAAGAACAATTGCAGGAAAATGACAGTTGTTGCTTAGAAAGCAGGCTTCTTGCATAGAAAACAGCCTGCTCTAAATGAAAATAAAATTTCCACACAAAAATAATTATTTCTGCACAGAAAATGCTTCTTTCTGTGGAAGAATGCAAAGAAATTTGTTTTTGTATCCAGAAAGCTACATTTCTGGCACAGAATAAATCCAAAACTATTTAGTTTTTGAAGACTAAATAGGAGAAGAATGGGGAAATAGTTTGTTCTTGCCTGAAGATATATATACCCACTCAATGTTAAGATGCAGCAAGAGAAATGTATTAGAGCTGAATGAGAAACCCTTTATTCATGTAGATGGACTGTGCTATTTTTCTTTGAAAAAACTGTTAGAAGTGGATAGCGCTAGAGTAAATTTTCTATGAAACAATTAGCATTTACAAGATTATATCCACACTTTGTTCAAGAAAGAAGAGTAACAAGTTGCAAGTTGCAAAGAAAGCTCCAGTTTGCAAGTAACTCTACTATTTTCCTTATAGTTATGTGTGATTTTGCATGGATAAATTCAAGTGACAATCCTGTTTTACACATGTTGCCACTCTTTTGGCAGAGACCAATATACACATATCAAAATGAACTAAACAAATCCAACATACTTGATCCTTGAATATTTGCACACATGTACTTTGTTTTAAATGGCTGAGAGATGCTAAGAATCCTGTGCCGGGAGAAAGTCAGGATAGAAATTAAATCATATAAACAAACAAACAAACAAATAATAAGCAGAAATTTTAACCAGCTGATTTACAAATTCACAATAATTAAATGTATAATTCACTTAATAATCCTGTATGGTGGGGTAAAAAAAAATTCACGGTATATAATCCATGTACTATTTAAAACTAGGAATGAAATAAGCAACACTTTTCAAAACTTGCCAATTAAATGTCAGTTTTCCTTTGTCAATTATGTGAATGCTAATTTATAACATGAAGATCTCAAGTTAGCTGAATGCCTTTCTTAATGCATTAATTAAAGTCTCAAATCTCCATAGACACAAAATGATGACAAATTACCCTTTCCCCCATTCCTACTTACAATATTACCCCCACATCCAAAAACAGTTTGGTCCAAAGGTACACCTAGTGGGCTTCTTGCCTGATCATGTAAAACTACTACTAGCATAAACTACTCTTTAGTATCACATCAGCTGCATTCCTAACCATGGAAATCAATCTTAGAAAGTTTATGGCTTCTGTGCATTATATATTAAAACTATTATTGAACATTTGCTTAAGGTATGCTAAAATACAGATGTAACATAATGTATTTTCACTGGTAACCTTAAGCTTTAATACAATTGAGTATGATTATTTTATTTATTTATTCAATGTGTGTGATAATCAATTATCACAACTAAATTTATATCTCACTTTAACAAACCATTATTGAGACTAGACTAGGAAGCAGACAAAGGCAATGGAATCTAGGTTGGCTCTGAAGGAGAGGCTGTTGAGGTGCAAGAGGGTTGATGAATATGGAATAGGAGGCTTATCATGGTAAAAGAGCATACATTTGGTAATGGAGAAATGATATAAAAAGGCAACTAATGTGGAATATAATAAATGAGAAGCAGAGAAAACCAATGCAATGTAACAAAGAAACAGCTGCAAGGGGCTAATAGATGAATTTGGGAATCATATAGAGTTGACATAAAATAATGTTTTTCTGGACTAAACATGGGAAAACCAAAACCATAATCAGCAAAAATACTGCTAAAGATTAGAGTTAAACTGGGATAGGTATTTTAAAGGTACAAGCAAAATGGTAGTTCTACTCTGTTTTGGCAAAACACAAGAGTGTCGAACAGGGCATTTAATGCTTCAACAATAGTAAATCTAAATCCTAACAACAACAACCAATAACAACCTGGAAGTGAAAGGTTTCTGGCTTGCTGCAGGAAAGCATTATGTTGAAATGTTTATGGGCATTTTCCCCGCATAAAATCCACTTACCTCGACAATGTACACCTTCATCATATCCATCAGGACAGTCATAAATGCCATTGCAGAGTTGGGACAAGTGAATACATCGGTTTGTGCCAATACATTTAATGTGATTCAGAGGGCATTTGAATTCTACTTCTCCAGGACCTAAAAAAAAGAAAAGATAGACTAATTAATATGCAGTTTGATTCTGTTCAAATAAATAAAGATTACCAAGGCAAAGAAAGCACTGTACTGACATGCATTTGCATAATATTTCCACTTTAATGCTAGCTGCAAGCTTTTTATGCATTTGTCTACTGTGCAGTTTTTCTGTGCATTACTAGCAGAATTATAGTTTCTTAATAAGGATTAACATAATTAAAAGAAAATCAACTGCTCAAAGAGGATTATTTTATAAAATGAAGAGTGTGCAATTTATCAATTTTTTTATGACAGATTTACTCTCCTCCAAAGATTAGAAATGCTGAAATTTATATTTAGAAACATTAGGGACAGTGTGCCAATTGTTTCAAATATTATTTAATTATTACTTTTCAATATGATTACAACATGAGGCTACCAGCCTACTATTAGCAAACCTTAAGCAGTGACTTAACAATTGATAGTGGGAAAGGAAGTGGTAAACCAAGCAGTAAGATGTTTCTTGTTACTTAAAAGAAAGAAAGAAAAGTTGTAAATTATTGTCCAGTGTCTGTTCCAAAAGAATAAAGCAATATGTTTGCTTCCTTGTTTACATTATTATTATTATTATTATTATTATTATTATTGTTATTGTTATTGTTATTGTTATTATTGTTATTATTGTTATGTTCCTCTTCCCATTTAAAATAGTAAAACATAATTGAAGTAAGATTCACCTTTCAGCCTAGTTGATTTCTATGTGCAGAGAGGTGCCATTTTACCTTCACAATAGCCCCATATTCCAAAGGCCTTGGACTAGTTCTGAACTTTTTGATAGTTACTAATTGGCAACACTGCAAAGACTCGGGTGCAGTACATACCATCCAAATGCACCGTGCTCCTGGTGATACTAGGGTTAGGGAGTGCACACCAACTGCACGCTCCCTAACCCTAGCGCATGTGGACGGTACCATCATTACGCGGTGCCATCCAACGGGGCACATGACAATGACATCACATGCATGCTGTGTCCAAACAGAGTGGCATGTATGTGACGTCTCCATACTGACCCAAGCCGCTTATGGCGGCCTAGCAGAGGTGCAGAGAAGAGCTCCAAAACGGAGCTATCTCCGCATCGTTGATGGGGCAACCAAATGGCCGTGCCAGCCATTCAGAGGAGAAAGGGGCTGCGGTGGCCACCCCTTTCTCCTCTGTAGGGCTGGGGGTGTCTGGGGACATGAAGCCCCAAGGACACGCCTTTTCCAGGCCAAAGAGAAGCAGCATTTTGCCGCTTCTCTTTGGCCTGGAAAAATGCAGGATTTGGGCCACAGGGCTGCCGGTGAGGTTGCCCTGGCCCCAATCCAGCGGAAAAAGGAGTGGCTACAGGCTGCCCCTTTGGGGCGGTCTGCACCGCACCTCAGTTTAAAAGCTCAGCCAGCTTAAGAGCTTTCTATCTACAGACTATACTAATATAAAGTTCTAGATGCCAAGATCCGTGGCTCAGGGAGAATCGGCTATAACCCCAGTCCATCATGACTAGACTGTCAGTCTTCACATTTTTATCTGAAGTCCAAGGTACCATGACCTCATGGGGGATTTCAGAGTCTAAAAGATGGTGGAAGACTGGTCTAGGGTAAGAGGGAGGGTTGGGTTGTTTATATGAAAAAACTTTTATCTTTGGATATTTTGAAAGGCTTGGGTTGCACCATCCAGTATGAGGTTTTATTCCATGCTCCCTCCCTTACAGCCTTTTGCATCACTTTGTGGGTGAGAGCTATTGGTTTTCTTCAAGACTAACAGTTCTATGACAACACTGGAATTAGGGACATTCCATTATTTCACCACAAACTGGAGTTTATTATCCAGACCTCCAAGACTTATCAGAGGAGGATTGCCTCTACAGTAAATTGGGTAAAAAAAAGTGACTGGATCTTATGCCCTTTGTTTGCTTTGTAGGACTTTGTGCAGGCCATGGGTCTTCAACCAGGTGGCATCTTTTGTCACATAGATTTTTCTTCCCACATGAGATACCAGCTATGGGCATAATAATTTGATAAGACCATTGTTTCCATAGAATCTGACATTGAAATAGGTCCTCATTTTATTTAGAAGATTGGCCATTGCAGGTTCTCTGCTTAGAAGAAGTTTATGTGGCCTTTTAAGTAGTGATACTGCAGTTTGGTCACTAATCTTGTTGGGTTTTTGTTTGTTTGTTTGTTTTTTGCAGATTCTATGCTTTGTGCTGGAGAGATGATGTGTCTTGATCTACAGGGACAGCATGGTCTATTGGGCTTGAACCTGCCACTTTCAGTCTCAGTCTGGTGTGACTGGGCTACTGTCGAGTGGTTGGGAAGAGGGGCCTTTGCTGACATATTTCTCTTCCTGAGTTTTTTGGAGAGTGAAGGTCTCTACACCATACATTCTGATCATTCCCCTTGTGTGTAATGAGCTTAGTTTGTTGAAGGACAAGTCCTGGATGATTCAAGCTGCATGTTATCTATTACTGATACAATCCAAATGGCCAGGGGTAACTTTGGCATGGTTGCCAATCCTAGCCTGCCGAATGTGATGGAGTGAAGGTGATGCACACTGTGCGGTCAGAGCCTGCAAGCAGGTAAACTGGCAAACTAAAAATGCTTTAGCAAAGGAGTTGCGTAACTTTTTACTACTTCCTGAAATAGAAAGCACTAGAGAGCTGGTGGCATTCATCTTTTGAAGGAGGGCAATATTTTGTTCCCGGAGGATCTGCAGCAGGATGTGAAGGCCCTTTTGGCAGGCCTGTTAGGAAAACAGGCCAAGTAAGTGCTCACCTCTTGTCCATGCCAGGTATGGGGAGAGAAAAGTAAGGTTATGAAAATCCAGTAGATGAAAGGTGTGGGGGGCTTTGTATTTGCCTGTTTAGGTTGCAGGACATGGGGGTGGGGAAGGAAACAACCCTTAGGGCTGGCCTGGGGATGGCACTCTCACTTTAAATTGCAGGATTTGAGGAGGGCTTCCACAGGTTTGCCTCCCATCAGAATGCCAGCCAAAAAGAAAACCAACTATTGAGGTGTCCCCAGGTCTCCAATATTTCACCCGGGGTAGCTGAGGAGGAAAGCTAGGGGAGACCCTTTGCCTTAGATGCTTCCTCACCCAACTTCACCTTCCCATCTTGCATCTCACAGATTCCAATACAGTTGAACAGTTTATAGATGAATAAAGTGTCCCTTATTCAAGCTAATTCCTGTGTCTGGAATCTTTATTCTTTTGGTGTGTCAATAAAGTCTATTATCTTTCCATTTTTCCCTTCCTCTCTCATCTTCTCTGCACCTCTCTTCTTGCTTCTTATATCACCTTCTTCACCCATTTAGTTTAGCAGATTTCACTGTGAATTAATTCTCCAACCAATTCACACACTGAGGTAGCTACAAATGTTTGCCGTTGACAACAGCCCTAAGAAAAACAAGCTTGCATTTCTCTAATACTCTTCTACCCGGCTATAAGGACTGTTAATGTTTACCCAACAAACTATAGAAAAAGGACACCTGGCATGTCATTAAGAGTCAAAAAAGGGGGTCAGAGAAGAGTTCCATTGGACTTGTAGACACTAAAACAATGATATGTTTACTCCTTGCACAGTGCCATCTAGTGTCTCTTGTACCTATTCAGTGGAAATACACTGTTTATTATTTCCAGCTGATACTAACAACATATCTTTAAGAATGGATGGCTGATGTGAGATGAAGTGAGCCTATTTTTTCTTTGTTTGTTTTGTTTTGTTTTTTGCTTTTGGTCAGAAGGTATGAGTAGGGAACATTCTGATCAGAACATCCCAAATGGCACTGCCCAATTATTCTAGAAAAAATTCTGTTTTCTAAAGCTTGCCTACTTGGAGGGAATCGGCTGTGAATTGAGGTCTGAGCTAAGTGTTGGTGAAAAGAGATTGAGACAACAGTCAAGGCCAATTATTCTGCTGATTGCTGAAAAATTTATATCAGCTATCTAAACTCAAAGCTTTCTATACAATTACCTTCTATTTTATAAAGTCAGCTGGCTTTTTATATTGTCTTTTGCTACAGTAATATGCAGACTGACTTATAAAGTACAGGGACATTATGAAATCTTTAAAATATTATCTGACTGCAGATCATTGAAGGGGATCACAGCAAGTGCTTGCAAAAGTCTATTTGTTTGTGAAAAGAGGATAGTTTGAAACGAAGATGAATAGGCTTCCAGAAATATATATTAATCATGAAACTAGAGTTCCAATGGGATTTTTCTTATTCTGCTCACAAAAACAAATAAGCAATAGATTACGAGGACTGATTAACATACAAATGTGATTATTCTGACACTGAGTGGTCTGGGTATATGTAGTTAATATTCTTCCTTGGCATATTGCTTTCTCAATGCCACATAACAATATAGAATAAATTTGCACTAAAAATTGAGTCAGTATGCCTTTAAGCAATGGGCAGTCTGCACTTCTCCTCCATTCAGGGTCACTTTGCCCTTAGTTTAGTTTGGGGAAAGAGAAACCAACCTCAGAAAAGAAGCTGCCAACTTTCAGAAAACACAATAAACCCAATATAGGCCCCATACAGACAGGCCAAAATAAAGCTGCTTTGGGACACTTTTGAGGTATGCTGTTTAAATGTTGCATGCATCCTAAGAATCCAGAAGCCACACCAAAGCCATGATCTAGTCCTAAGGACTGGAGCGTGGCTTTGGCACAGCTTCCAGACTCTTAGGACACATGCAACATTTAAACAGCATACCTCCAAAGTGTTCCAAAGCAGCTTTATTTTGGCAATCTGTATGGGGCCATAGAGCAAAGTTTGTAGTTTAACACCACCACCCCCAACTGCAAGCAGGGACAATCTAGCAGCATGCACTAGCATTTAGTTTGTTCTTGAAAAGCCAGGCTTCCTGAGTTTCTATACAATTACTAGTTATGTCATGTGAATACACTCCAGTGTTATTTACTGTGATAAAACTCCTATTTGAGAGAAGATGCCACAAAGAAAGCCCTTCTGGAAGTCTATAGCTGCATTGCTAAACATCAGGGTGGGGCAGTCTGGGGATGGAAAGAGCATTTGGAAATATTCAAAAAATAATTTTAAAAATGTGTTTCATAAGTGCCAGGAAACCCAAAATAGGAGAAACCTGGACTGGCAAAAATCTTCACAGTTCAGGATTTGTTCTTTGCACATGGGTTATCTGCACAGAAAAAGCTATTCCCTTCATAGAAAATACTATTTTGTGCCCCAGTATACCATGTGAAAATTTTATGCACAATAATAATGGCACAGTTTTCAGAAACTCTCTTGCAGAAGGAAGGAAATGGCTAAAATGACTTGTTGCTTACTTCATGAATGAAATTAGAGAAGAATAAAATCCCCAACATAGCCTTCCTGGATTGTTGGAGTTCAAGTGCCACAAGCTCTAAATCAACCAGCATAGTCAATGGTGAGGAATTCTCTGGAGTTGTCAGTCCACATACTGCACAGAGATCCCATTCCTGCTGCACATTCTCACTTGGTGGTAGGATATACCAAACTGTATGGTACAATTGGCCCTCAGAGCCATGAAGTCAACCATCCTCAGCTTAAACATATATTTTTTAAAAAATACAAAAAGCAAGCCTTGATTTTGCCACTTTATATAAGGGACACAATTTTATTACATCTTTGAACATAAAAAGACTTGAGAATCCACAGATTTGTATTGACGGCAGATAACAAGGGCCCACTGTACTTAGGATTCAAATAAAAATATGTAGATCTGGTTCGACTCCACATGAAAGTGACATCTGTCAAAATCCATACCTAAGATCAGAAAATAGTATGGCCAACTGAGAGCATTTTTGAGGTCTTTGGCATTGATCAAGGGTACTTGCAAATGTGAATAGTTTTATATGAAAGCTTGAAAGCAGCATTGATAAATGGAGCAGTGCTCTCAGCAGTCCTGTTTTTGAATTTGGTAGTCTTCATGTGCCTATATTCATGAGATGATACTTTGCACATTAATTCATAGGACTTGTGCCAATTCCAGAGTATGTTGGCTTTTATGTTCCCATGACTACCCTCTTCCTGTTACTTTGTTCTCTTCCTGCTTGTCATCAGCCTAACAGCACACCTGCTATAACTACCTCTAAGTAAGGTGTTCCAATAATCCTGATACCATGTAGTAATTTTCCTTTTCTATTTTCCTGTTTATTCATAAATCAAATTACTTTTATGTGCTTTCCAAAGACTGATAAGTTCATTTCACTTCTACTAGACCAATTGGGGTGGAGGTGGGGGGCAATGAGGCAGGTAATTGTTCACTCTCTGCTTCTCAATTAATCATTTTGCCAGAGGGATCCACTATTATTTCTTACATTTTACAAGATCCTGAAGACTTCTTTCATGTGCTCTACCTCCGTGCCCACCAATAGTTTCCCTTGAAATTGTGGAAAAACAGAGGCAGTGGCACTGGAGGCAGCTTCTCTCAGAGGCAGTCATATATAGATTGGAAGTAAGCAGTTATAAATAATCACTTAGGGGCAATTAATACTTTTTTACAAAAAGGTGTTAACTACAACATATAAGTATGGCACTTATAATCAGGAATAACTTCCTTTTGGATTAGAATGATAATCTTTTAAGTTACTTTGAGTATTAACCAATATTTACTGGCATGGCTAAAATCAATACACAATTTTTTTTTATCAAATTAAGAAACAAGCTGGTACAATATTAAGAAATACGTTGGTGCCAGCAAGGCCAAGGAAACTGTAGCCCTTCAGACATTGTTTCAAGTAACTCCTATCTTCTTTGATGATTTATGCTGACTGGTGTACTTATCCTCCATGACCTACACATCAAAGTCTCCTGGTTGAAGGAGAAAGTTTTGGAGTTTCCACATAATAAATTTACATTTCCCCTCACAGATATTTTGGTCTGAAACTCCCATAAAGTTATCCCATTTGCTAGACTAGTTAGGATCAATGGGAGTTGTGGTCTAAACATATCTAGAGGGCCACATGTTGCTCACCACGTCTCCAATGATGGAGCCACCATCTTGAGGGAGAGAAAGGCAGGCTAGCTCAACCAGGCCTGCCTGGAAGAAGGCAAGCCCTCCCTTCAGCCACCATGTTGATGGAGAGAGAGGTAGGCTAGCTCCAAGAAGCCAAGTCCTCCCTCCAGTCCATCTGTCTTGGTCCAGGCCTCGGAGGTTGAGAAGAACTTCTGGACCTCATCCCCTTTCCACCACCACTCCCTTCTCCTTTTGTGTCGTGTCTTTTTAGATTATAAGCCTGAGGGCAGGGAACCGTCTAATTTAAAAAGATTTTATGTGCAGCGCTGTGTAAATGTACAGCACTTTATAAATAAAGGTTAATAATAATAATAATCGTTGCCTTCATATTAATAGAACGCTACACTTTCACAACATTATAGAATCATAGAATCATAGAATCGTAGAGTTGGAAGAGACCACTAGGGCCATCCAGACCAACCCCCTGCCATGCAGGAAATCTAAATCAAAGCATCCCCGACAGATGGCCATCCAGCCTCTGTCTGACTATAACTGGCTTCTCCTTTCCATTGTATAACAAACTCCAGGAGAACATGGTCACTTCCACCTAATGATCCCACCACTTGCACCCCATTAACCAAATCATTCTTGTTGGTTAGGATCAGATCTAAAATAACTGAGCCCCTTGTTGCCTCTTCCACCTTTTGGACAATCGAATTGTCTTCCAGGCAAGTGAGGAATTTGCTAGACCTTGAGGATTTTGCTGAGTTTGACTTCCAGCAAATATCAGGATAGTTGAAGTTGCCCATCATTACTACATCTCTCTTTTCTGACTGTGTGGTCATCTGTTCTAGAAAGATATCATCCAATTCCTCCGTCTGACTTGGGGGTCTGTAGTAGACTCCCACCGTAACATCCTTGTTGTTTCTCTCCCCTTTGATTCTTATCCAGATGCTCTCCACCTAGCTTCCAGGTTTGATGTCCTGGATCTCTTCACTGGTATAAATATCTCTGACATATAGTGCTATTCCTCCTCTTTTCCTGTTTGGCCTATTTCTCTTTAAAAGGTTATACCCCTCTATTTCCACATTCCAATTATGAGACTCATCCCACCGGGTTTCGGTGATGCCTCTTATATCATATTTGCTTTGTTGTACTTAAAGATCAACATTCTTGATCTTTAAGCTACTAAAGTAGCTTGACTTTGATTGATAGGCAATGTATATAGGCACACTTTTTGCATGTAAAAACACATGCACACATCTGGTGAATTTGGATCCAAGAACCTGTCACTTTACAGATGTGGATCCAATTCCCATCATTCCTAACAGGTTTAGCCAGTGTTAAAGAAGGAAGGATTGGCAATTTAGTAAGTAATATTTTAAGAACCAAAATTGTCCATCCTGCCCTGGGTCATTATGAGCAGCTATCTGCCGCGGGGCTGTACAAGTAAAACACAGTATAGCACTTTAGAATTTCAAAGCAATCCAAAAAGTATATTAAAATTCAAATATTTCAAAGTCACTGTGTTTTTAAATTTGTGGTTTTGTCTTTAGCTGTTCATATCTCCTCAGCCACCCTTCCTCCTCAGCAGAGCCACTTTATTCTGCCACTGGAACAGACACAATAGAATGGGCAGGAGGTAAATTATGTACCTTTTCCAAATGATCTCATATACGATAATACAGCATAATGCAATAATACATAATGCATTTGAGGACATTTTGTATCAGGAAAAGACAGTTAGGTATAAATTGTCTCAGATTTTAAATTGACTTCAGAAAAGAAATCCAGATGACTCATTCTTTGAAGGCTCACGGTCTTTGGAACTCCATAGCTACATTTCCTAATAACAGAAATGTCTAGAAGAAATGGTATTTGGCAATTTTGCCATATAAGGAATTTTATAGAAAATTATAGAAAGTAATGACTTTCACTTAGAAATTTAGGGAAAGGGGTCTCTTAATTCTTTAAATGATAATCTCATTATTAAGATATCCGGTATTGATACCAGGATTTTATCTGGGACCTAGATCACATAAAAGCCTTACTTATTATTTATGTTAGCATGCTGAATCAACAGGTTGAGTGTGCTATCCTTGTTCCTCCAGTCTTTAATTCAGTTCATTTGTTCTCATCACACTGAGAGAGATGAATCTGAACAGAGAATATTCCCTACATGTGAATGTTAACCATGCAGTTTTGGAACATGATTTTTTTTTGGGGGGGGGGGGGGGGGGGTGAGGTTTCCCAGTCACATGGACAGTATCTGCATGTAGAGGAAACTCTCCTGTTCAGATTCATTATTTTCCATATGAGGAGAATAACAGAGCTAAGATGGAGGAAATGTGACTACCCTGCTCAAAATATATGCATAGCAAATTAGGTTAAGCTACACATGTTGGATTATGTAGGCATCTTATAAGCATATGATCATGGGTGCCAGATGAGTTTCCCCCTCTACCAGTGGAATTGCTGAGATTGGTTCCTAAGTGTGCGTGCGTGTGTGCGGGGGGGGAGGGCGAAAACCTGACTTTCCCTCCCCTGCGGCCAGCTAGCAGCAGCTCCCCTCAAGATCTTCAGAGTCCCATGTGGGATTTGGAAGGTACCTCTGCCCCCCAAGGCTCTTGGATTTCTGCATGGCTCCTGCCCTGTGGGACTCAGATGGTACTTCTGCCCCAGCAGCCACTGCTACTGAGGGAAGTGGCACTCCAGAGGTCCTGTTGGTGGTCTGATAAGTCTGCTGAGCAAGCGGGAAAAATGCCCTTTCTTGCTTGCCCAGTAGCCATGCCAGTCCCACCGTGTGTACTAGCCCCTTCTGGGATGTCACTCTGTGTGCTCTGCAACCCACAACTTCCCTAGTGATGCCACTTCATTCTATTATATGAAGGTTGGGGTGGTTAACCTGAAGCAAGTGTTGTATGATTCAGTCCATACAAAAGGAAACATAGTCCAGTTCAATAACATAAACCGTAAGTCTCAGTATATAAGCATCTACTTCCTGACAAAATCTCATTAATATAAAAGTGCTAATCCCATTTATTACAAACTGTATTTATAAGATAGGTAAGAAGGTCTGTCTTAACTCCATAATTGAGCATATAGGTATTTCCCTCCCATTAATTTAAAAACAGGACTCATAGAGAGTCACTACAAGCATTGTATAGAACAGCTGCTATAACCTCTTTCAGTCATACATCAGGAGCAGTGGGGACTTGTGTAAGGATATTAGTGATGTGAATTTTACAGCACAAAAGTGACACTGGACAATGGCCTTGGATTTCTGCAAGTCCCTAGAAAGTCAGCCAGGACAGGACAGAGCCCATCATAAGGCTTCCAATGTTTGACATAATATTCTTGGTGCTGGCAGTCAAAACAAAGACTTTTCTGTGACTGTTTTCATAAAGTCTGTGGTATTTTTCTGCAGTATTATGTGATGAAGTTGATTAATGACTGTAATTAAGATAAAATAACACCATCTTTAAGCTAGAAGGAGCCATCCACACAACTACCATTAGATCTATGTTTTATAAGCAAAGGCCAAAATGGTAATGCTGTATTCCTGAAGAATACAGTATTTGGGCAATAAACTTTAAAGCCATAAATAGGTAATGGAAATAATTTTTAAGAGAGCACTAGAATAATTTCCCTGCACTTTACATAGCAAAGCAAAGGAGTCTTAATTTATGGATAGGAAACCTTTTACTAAAAAGTTGCATTGTTCTTCATCTCTATTATAGAACAAATAAATATTTTCAGGATTTTTTTTCTTTAGTAGTAAGATAGATTTCCAAAACTGAGTACAAACAGCAAATAGAAAATTAAAAATGTGTTTATTGTGTTTCATATATCTAAACAGCACGACAAATACCAATCACATCTAAATAACAATACTGTATGTAAAGCCTTGTATCCAGTGAAACATATTCCCAGACCTTCAGACACAGTTGAAATCTCACACAAGATGATACAAACTTTCTGTCAGTGGGATAATGATAATGTTTATGCACCATAACAAGCTGGAATGAAATAGTATTCCAACTTGTCAAGGCTTACTTGTGGCTTATTCTAAAGTAATTCCATTGGCTTGTTGAGAAGTGATGGAATAGAGAGAAGGTACTAGCTAGGTTTATTTGACACTTTGGCTCAGTACACATGGTGCTAAAGCGCCATGCTTGCACCGTGCAAGGATTACGGGACTGCGCAGCAACCGCACGGTCCCTAACTCCAGCATGTACGGATGGTGGCATAATGCAGTGCCCTGTGTACACGGGCACTGCCATTATGATGTAACGGACATATAGCGTCCGCATATGACGCCACGCCAGTTGCGTCACGAGTGTGCCATTGGTGCACTCGGACGTAACTGGTGCAGCGGAAAAAGAACCCACTTTCTGCGGGCTCGCCACACAGTTTGGTGGCTGTGGCTTTGCTCTGGAGGAAACTAGACGACCGGCAGGCCACCCTTTTCGGGGAGTCTGTCCCGCCCCATTATATTCTGAACTCAAAGTTTGTGAAAATGTGCTTCTGGCTCTGGTGGTTTAAATATTGTTGAATATTCTTGATTCTGCCCCACAAATACTCTAGTGAATATGAGGAACACATTCTGATTATGATCATAAAATCATCCAGATCCAGACACTCAGTGTGTGTGTGTGTGTGTGTGTGTGTGTGTGTGTATACACACATGCCTGAATGACAATTACCTGACTTTGTGCATTGTGTCTTACAAACTCTAATGAACAAAACAAATTTGGGCCATATTTGCATTGCAATTGCTTGAGGATTCTTATCAGCTTTGGGGTAAGAAGTTTTGACCATGGCAAACAGTGTGGGGTGGGTGGGGGGGGGGGAGCAAGCAAGCAAAGAAAAGCAAGAGATGACAACGAGGTTAGCTGCAAAGATGAAAATATACAGAACTAGATCTTGGCATCATTAAATCATCCTTCCTCTGTTCAGGTCATTCAAACATTTCTAGTTTGCACCATCTGGTGATGAAGCTGAAATTAACAAAGGCCTGTATTGGAACACAACAATAAAATGATTCATGCATACACTTTCAGAAAGAAGAAACATTTTGTCTCAGAGTAATGTTGTTGTTGTTTTGTTTTGTTTTGGTACATTTCACTCTGAATGAGGGCTTCCAGATTCCAATCAAAAGGATTTCATTGATTCTAGGTTTATGCCTTAAGTGTTGTAGTATAATTAAGCTGTCCCAGACTTTAGCATAAATGACCCATTCAAATTAACTTGGGAAGGGTAGCTTTTTTTGGCATCAGAGTCTTAATGGTTTGCAAACCAGTAAATGTGCAGCTAAGCTTGCATTGTACAGTAGAGATCTAAAGGAATGAACTGTGTCCTCCTACTGTGCCTCCAAGCTTCTATGAGCAACTTAATTATCAAGCTCAACCACATTCACTTTCAAAGCGCATAAGAGAGACTTATTGGATACATTAACACAGTGTAGTTGCTCACTGATCCTGCTGTGACATATCTTTGCTTCTAGTTGTTGTCTAATAAAAAATAGAGGGCAATTCTATGCATATTTTGTTTGATGAGGCTGACTTTTCAGGAAGCTTCTATAAATGAGGGGATTGGTCACAAGGAATTTGAAAGTCAAGAGCATCAGATCTATCCCGAATGTATAGGGGTTACTCAAAATCACAGTAATTGGGGGTGTATTCTGCAGATCAGGAGAGATGCCATTACGTCCAAGAAGTTCCCGCCATGATTAACTAGCAGTGTCAAGGATTTTGGCTCAATAACAAGGGGACATAAACTTGTACATAATGAAAGCAAGCCAGCCTTAAAAGATGCCTCTCCATGCCAACACACAAAGGAAGGATTAGGACAATTTCTAATCATCTACAAAGTCTTATGCTGCCTGATCGCGGTGTGCAGATAACTCTCAGGTTTGAAGACTATGTCAATAGTGCACATTCTACCAAGCTGGTAAGGTTTTGAGTATGTTCCTAGCACCAAATCACACATCTTGCAAGCTAATAGGAAGATTATCATTAGAAGACTAGTCACCAGGTGATGAACTGACTACAGGAACTCTAAACACATTGACTGTGTAGCTGTTGTCATCATCAGTGAAGAGAAAACCAGTACTGATGAAAGCACATCATTGGATTAAGACCAATGTTGTTGTTGTTTTTAAAAAACAAGCAAAACAAAATTCGATCCTATCAGTATTCTCCCCCTTAGTATTTTAAAATATTGATTTTGTAATATAAATAATCCTATCCAGACAGTGGTATATGAAGTTACAGTTCCTATTAAACAACATAGACACACATAATTCAAAGATGCCAAAAGTGTTTCCTGACACAGCCAACCAAAAAGACTTGAATGACTTTGGAAGCAAAGCATTATTTCCCCTCCTCCACCACATATATTCATTAAAACAATTCTAAAACATAATAAAATTATGTAAAGCATCTGAAGTCTACGAAAGCTCATGCTGCCAACTTCTTTCTTTCAGTTCGTCTCAAAGATGCTACAAGATCTCTCTACATAATAATAAAATTATATTTTTCCTTCAGCCGTTTAGCATTTATTAGTCATTTTTTTCCAATCAAAGTTAATTGACATGCTTTATTATACCAGGCCATCACAATATCCCTTTTAAATCTTTCTAGAATTGAGTAATGACTTGCATAGCAGCTACTAATAAATACCCAATTAAGGGTTTATGAGATACCTTTGCATTGTCTCTTTGAAAAAGCCCCAAGAGGGAGATTTGTAAGCTTTTAGTTACTAACATAGGCTGGCATCTTGTTCAGTAGTTACTGGTAATAAGCCACATTTGCATTCCCATATATTTTGGTATTCTTGTTTATGTTCATTATGGATTGAGCCAAAAATCTACTTTTTCAACTTGCCAGTGCCCCAGACAATGTAAACCTGTCAACTGGGGCACTGGTTGACTTATTTTTGGATCAATCCAAAGTGCTGTAGATTGGGCATTGCGAAATTATGACTGCATCACACACACACACACACACACACACACACCTTTTCATGGGGTGCACTGAGGCAAACTACTGCAGCATGATCCTTAGTGCTTTCTCGAGTTACCTGCTTTCAGTGCATCCCACAAGCAGGACAGCACTGCAGAGGCTATTTCCTAGTGCCCTGATCTTCAGTACCTCAGAAACTCTTTGGTTGGTGTGCTGGAAAGTTATGTTTGTTTGTTTGTTTATTTGGGGGGTTTGCACCGTCAGATATAGCTATGATGATGGAGCTCTATTGTCATAATTATGTCTGGCAACACACCAACCTGCCATAATTTATTTCAGAGAAAACTGCATCCCAGCAAAAGTTATATTACCATAGAACCACTATAAATGTTGAAAGTATTGTTTTGGATTTTGCTTGTGCTTAAACTTAAACTATAGTTCTAAGGCCCCTCCACCTGAAAAATATTGACATAAGGTCTATAATGACTATAATCTGCCGAGAGGTCACATTTATAGAAGGCTTCTCGTAATGCAGTTTGAACATGGCTTTCCTTCTTTGAAAAGTGTTTTTCTTACATATTTATATAATTGCTGGATATTGGGCCAAATGCTGAATGTTTCTCCAAGTAAGAAGAGACTCAATACTTTTAAAATTTGGAGTGGTTCCCCTAAACTATGATGTAGAAATCCCATTATGTAATACTAAATTGTGAAGCTACATATCACTGTGCATGAGGCTAGATAATAAGTAACATCGAGCAGCAGCATCATTAGAAGAAAAGCAGTTTGGCATTTGGAAAGGTGCAATTAAGAAATCACATGAGGATGCAGATTGCCTTATTGACTAAATTTGGTTTTTGAATTCTTAATGCCTTCTGCTCATTATTTTAGGAATGTTACTTACAAAATTAGCCTGTGCCAGTAATCTTTGGCTGAAAAATATATTCAAAGTTGTAGTTCATTAAGTCTGCATATTTTCCCCCTTAAGGACATTCCTTTTACAGAGTTATAGTCCGTGTTATTTCTATCCAGAGTAGACCCATTGAACTAAATTGGAATTGGTTCTTGCCATTTCCATAACTACCATTAATTTCAGTAAGTTTGTTCAATTTGGGAGTGGCATTGGAGTTAACCTGTAATATGTCCATTATAGTGTTGTGGCTTGAGTGCTGGACTGTTACTCTTAAGATCAGGGTTCAATTCCCCAGTCAGCCATGAAACCCACTGGGTGATCTTGAGCAAGTCACATGCTCTCAGCCACCAAGGAAAGCAATGACAAACCTCTTCCAAACAAATATTGCAAAGAAAACCGCATGACAGGTTTGCCTTAGGGTCATCATTAGTCAGAAATGACTTGAAGGCACGCAACAACAACATATATTTGTATATTTAAACATACACAGTTACTTGCACATGGACAAAAGCAGCCCAAATTCCCATTTCTACATGTCTGTTTTCATATATAAATAAGTACCACCATCCATTTACTGGTTATCCAGATTTTGTACAAGTTACTTTCCTCCTCATGCTAAAAGGCCAAATCCACAGAACTTATGGATTACACATGAGAAACCTAAGCCCCTTTTCAGTTTTTAGTTAACACACAAGAAGGAACTCTTGAGAGCATATCACCCAGCTATTTGGAGAACAAAATACTGAACTCTGCAATTGAACTGAAAAATCAAAGAATATGTCAGAAAAGACTGCTCAGTTTGCAAAATGCTTAAATAGCTGGTATTCTTAACGTTCTAAAAAGACTGACATAAAAGCTTTTGTTAATGGATTTTTCTAGTGATTTAATAGAAAGCACTAAAAGCTGTGTTTTATGCCTGTTGTTGTAAGAAATGAATGTTGTCTCATGTAAATGGTCATTCATTAGTTATAAGGAACCCATTAGTAATTTGAAAAGATTTTTTTCTTTTAAATTTAATTAGCATCACACATTTTGAGGCTTCCCTGTGTCAATTGTTGTAATGATTTGATGTCTATGTATGCTAAAGAATGGGCTGATAATAAGTGCCTTAGCTTGAGAGAAATGATAGTAAGGTGAACAAAAAGAGTGTTAATTACCTGTACAATTAAAATGGTCAATACCAGCAACATTGTAACACTTCACCACTTATGGCTTGGATAGGTATGTACCCAAATTGTAAAAATGCCAATGGAAAAAAATAAGTATTAATCTTAGTAAAAATTTAGTGAGTAAAAATAGGAGAATACTTGTGATATAACAAAACAGTCTTCTGGGATGGACATTGAGTCATTTTGTGCATCCCTATTTAGAGAAGCTGTAAGAAGAAGTGTATGAAAAAACTCCTTCAGATGTTCTCCTAGAAGTCATCTCAGAAGATCTTCAGAAGGCTGTATATAATTTCCCCAAAATTCCATGTTTCAGTCTTGTGCACAAAGTTGGAAGCATGCAAAAATGTTTTATTTATATGGTGTGTATATATAAAGTTCTAAGTTTTTTCCTTTCTTTTTCTTTTTTACATTAAAACGTGTCACTGTAAATGTTGCCATACCAGGTGAAATTATAGCTCTAGAATTAATTTTGAGAAGTATGTCTGGTCTTCTACATCTAAATACATTCAAACATACAGACCTAGCCCCCATTTCATGCAAACCTGGAAAGCTTGTTCAGTGAAGTTCTTGTTTGCTAAATTCCAAATGAGGGTGTGGTGAGAGGGAAGAGCTAATAGGGTAAGACAAGAAATACAAGTGTATTATCACTTTACACTCTGGCGCGGTACAGATGAGTGGCTCCATGCTGCTCGTCTTTTCTCCTTGTTGGCGCTGCAGCAGTTGCACCACACGGCACCGATGCGCTGCCAAAAAAGGCAGCTTTAAGCAGCTTCTTTTTTGTGACACTGTAAGGGGAAAGAGCACTGTCATGATGTCACTTCCTGGAAGTTATGTCCGAACGCTGCGTGGCAGTGACATCATCATGGCAGCTGGCACATGGACATGATGATGGAATCTGTAGGGACTAGGGTTCCGGAGCGTGCGGTTGGTGCGTGCTCTGGAACTCTAAAATCGGCACGGACATACTGCTCCCTGCCGGTCTGTATCGGGCCTCTGATTCCCAGTAATAAAGCTTTAGGAGCAGAATCTCAACCTTTCAAAATGGGGGAAATACTGTATAAAATCTGGGAAAACCAGTTAATGGTAATGTCACAGGGAAGAAAATGTGGTCATCTAGGAAAGCCCAGAGAACTAGACTGAGATATCAGGTGGACAGAACTGGTTTTCTGCCCCTGAGGTTCCCCATTCTTGTTTTACAAAGAGAGTTACAGCTTTGATTTGGAATTCAGAACTAGCAACAGTGTGCCATAAAGTGATAGTGGCCAAACCACTATCTTAATAATTATAATGCAAAGCAAGAATAATAACACAAGTATATAGATACACAATGGGATTCAAAGTACCAGCCTAAGGTGGAGTTTGACCCCCTTAAATGGTATGTATGTCCATGTGATTCTGCTGTGATTCCAGATGCATAACATCCAGCTATATCTGATACTTGACCAAAGACATCCCCAACACAAATTAGTATCTATTCAGGAATGCAAAATGTTATTGTCTTGAGAGGGAGCTTGATAAAGTTTCAGTGTTGATGGAATAAACCATGAATTTACTCAACATTTAGCACAAATGTATAACCCAGATAATTGTCATATGCAGAGGATATTTCCTTTACACTGCTTATTTAGACTGAAGGAAGCTTAGACACATAGGGTTATTTATATTCAGAGAAGTGAAGCTAGGTGTTATAGGTGAGATGCTATTTTTTACATATATTATGCCAAATTCAGATCCTAGAAAGGAGTGATAGAAAGTAAAGCGTGTGTGATACAGAAGTGAATAAATAAAATACCTAGGATTAAGACTGCCAGTTCTAAACAGAAGCATGGTGGCATGCTTCTGTGTGGGAGTTCAAGCAAATCAACTATAAATGATCAATGACAAATGAGATCACATAACTATAAACAACAAGCAAAGAAGTACCCAACAACTTAGAAATAAAAAGGATAGCTGACCAGGAAAAATCCAGCCTTGCAATTACCTCCTACATGTTTGATGGAAGATATTCAGATTCACATAGCCCAATAAAATCTATAGCAGACTGATAAAGACACAAGACTACCATATATCTCAACAGGATGCTAGATAAAAGTTCCAATAAATGCATAGGTGGATGAACAAATAAGGAGTAACTAGACACAATACAAAAACAACTCCAGATAGAGAGAGATGGAGTCATCTCATGATTGTGTTTAGTGACTTCACCTGCAGATATTACAAACAGCTGCCTACTCTGCTGTTCCTTTGCTGAATCTATACTGTATAATGATGGTAATGTAGAGAGCTATCATTATCTAGATAGACACAGTAACACCTTTATTTTTTTAAATAATGTTTTTATTAACCAGCCTTAGATTCTAAAATTTCTATGAAACATCAATTTTATGTAATAATCACCCCCAGGAATAACTGTATGTATTGAACTGATTATCTTAATAAATACCCTATAAAAATTATAAAGCTACCCATTCATTCTCCCAACTTAAATATCCTGTATTCCAGTGAGTGAAGAGGGGGGTAGTCTTGAGGGTTGAGAGAGTCGTAAGAAGAGATTTAATGTTAGATTACATATTTGAACAATACCATTGTTCATAAACTGGAAGTTCAGTTGAGCAGAAGATGACGTTTAAGGAACCTCAGATAGATAATTGGGTAATTGACAAAATGGCAAATAAGCTTCAGTCCTTCAGATAGAGAGATTATATAGAGAAACATATCAGTATCATAATAAATACATTTATGGGAGATAAAGAGGAATCTGTGTTAACTGGGAGTTTTATGCCTTCCTTTGTGTTTTTTTTAATATAATATTGAAGTTTGAGATAGCGATTTTTAAAAAAATTCTCTTTATTCCCTTTACTCCCTAAATTATGTTCTGAGCAGATTTGTTTAAGTGTTGGGAGATGCTCTACCTCACTCTGCTAAAGAATGCTGAATGGGAAAGCAAAGTTATACTTGTAGGAAACTAAACATTTGTGCTTCATTTGTGAACTGGCTGTGAAGCACAATTGTGAACTGGCTGATTTAAAGGGATGCAATTCTTTGCTATATTAATTCTTGAAGAAAGGAAAAAGAAAGAACACCTTTTTAAAAATTTTTAATTAATTTTAATACATAATACTCAACATATATACATACATAAAATACATAACAATTGTTTCTTTACATAGATAGCACGAATTTATCTTATATCATGAACAGATAGATAACATTGTTTCTCTGTTATCCTCCATGATTTGGCTTTGCTTATATTCCAACATACCAGTTATATCTTGAATCTGTTGTTTCCCCTCCTCCCAACAACAACAAAAGAGAGGGGGGAAAAGTATTACATATATTAACAGTATCTTATAAATTGTATGGGTGGTTTTAACACCCTTAGTTATTTTATCTCATTTCTGTAGCTATCTTTAGTCCCATAGTTTGTTCACTTTTTCCCATTTACTTTGAAATTTTGCTCTGTTTTCCCGTGAATCATCATAGTTATTTTGTCTATCACCATTAGTTCATTCACCTTAGTTTACCTTCCTGTAAATTATTATTTCCCCCTTTCCAATGTTTTGCAAAAACTAAGCGAGCTGCTGTTATTAAGTATAATATCACATCTGTCTCTTCATGACATAATTTCCCTCTAAGATCCTCTGTAGTGTTTAACAAATAAAGTTGGGGTTTCATTTCTATATTATATTGAAAAATATCCTGGATTTTCCTATGTATCTCCTCCCAAAAACTTTTTGCCTCTTTACAAACCCACCACATGTGGTAAAGGGAAGCGTTATTTTCTTTGCATTTCCAGCAGTTACTGTTGTTTGTGTTTTTTATTTTGGCCAGTTTTAATGGGGAGATGTGCCATCTATATAGCAGTTTGTAATAGTTTTCAATTAAGTTGGCACTTTTAGTAAATTTTAATTTTTTTTCCATACTCTCTCCCAAATGTTCAATAATATTGGCTCCTTCATATCCTGCATCCATTTAATCATACTCTCTTTTATAGTTTCCTTTAAGAAAGAACATGTTCTGTGCAGAAAAGAGATATTATTATCTATTCCAAAAAATAAATGCAAATCTTGTGTAGAACAATCGCCCAGGGCTTGGGGAGTGGGAGCGGGCGGAATGGAAGGGAATGGAAATGGGGCGGAATGGGGACAAACACATATTATCACACCAGAGAACACCGTTGATGCTGCCGGGAGTCCCCAATCCATTCCCCATCTATCCCACAGCAGCCAATTTTGAAGAACGATTCTCAACAGTTCTTCAAAATCAGCTGCTGTGGGGCAGATGGAGAATTGATCGAAGACTCCCGGTGGCATCGGCTACATTCTCCTGTGCAATAATATGTGTTTCCCCCCCGTTCCTCCCCATTTCCATTCCCTTCTGTTTTGCCCTGTTCCCGTTCCCCAAGCCCCAAGTGATAAACTTATAAGTCACAAACTGCAAAGGTTCTTGTCAGCCCAGAATTATTCTCACCAGGATCTCCCAACACTTGAGAAGCACAGTGTTCAACCATTTAGAAAATATTTTACAATATTCTTTCCTTTGCTAATATTCAGTAGGGCATACAACCAGCCCATTTTAAGGATACAGCCATATATTGCTTTTGAATGGGATATACATTAGGACATAATTGAAGACACCATTCTTACTGATATTCTCACATAATTATGGCTGGATCAGACTCAGGTTTTGATACTCTGAGTAGTTCCTACAATAATAAAATAATAGGAACAACTTTATCTAGCCTACTCAGATGTAATTGAATCAAATGAGTCTTACGGCCAGGAGATTATATATAGGATTTGATGTTTAACTATTTTGATAAAGCTTTTAAAATCTAGTTGTCTTTGCACAAAATATTTAGTCCTCTAGTAATATATAGCTCATTTTCTGTTCTTTCTGTTCATTCTTTCTTTCTGCACATAGAACAAGACTGTAAATAATCACTGCAGAAGACCTTCAGTTGGCATGTAGTCCAAAGGGAGAGCAAAGGTCTTTACAGCAGGTATAAAGGTTGTTCTAATTGGCACATAACTGCAAGCAAGTAATTTGAGTCATTCTAAGGAACAAAAGTTCCTTGCCAACTATGTTTCCAAAGTATTCCCCTAATATAGCATTCATTCACCAATTTATGGTTCATCACCATAAGGCCACTGTAAATTAGGTCACAATATTAAGGGTACTTCCATTTTCCTACTTTGGAAATCACTGCAGTTACAAAATATCTGTGGATGGCTCAAATGTAAAAACAGCACTCCAAAATCTACTCCCGGCAAAATGTATGTGAACCATAAGCCTGAGACCTATAATTGCTAAGCTTGTGCACATAATATGTCACAGATGAATGATCCTTTCTTTAAAAAAATCTTTCCAAGTACAAATAGCAATAGAATGAAACAAATGAAACATGATTTTTGTTAAATATAGCAACATCTGAGACCTGTTTTCAGTTTGAACCCTAAATGTAGTGTGGAACAGGCATGTATGATGGTTCAATTTACTAAGATAACCTTCGGCAGACCTTGGATAACAATGGAGAAGAAAGACTGAAAGAAAACCCATCCCAATAATATTTTCTTCTTACAGTTTTCTGAACTTCTCCATTAATACAGAACAAAGGCAAGGAATGTCACAGCATTTTGAAAGTGCCTCAGACAGACAGCTTGAGCACACTTCATAGAAGCTGAGAAGACTAAATAAAACAAGAAGCAAACACTAATTTATTGGGACTCAGTGGCCTGAATTCTAACTAGGCATCCAGGAATGGAAAGAGCCCTTCTGTTCAGAAGGAACCCAATATCTGATGGGAGGACTTGTTAGCAATAAACAGGGGAAACATTTTCCCCCTGATTTCCTCCTCCCTAACCTTTGGAGAGCCTTCCCTTCAGAGCAGATGTTTAGATGTATGGGAAGAAGGGGTATTGGAAGGAGGGAGGATTCACCTCCTCCTTCTATGCACTGAGGCACATACAATAGATGCTTCTGAGAGCAAGATCCAGTATAAGAAAACTCCACCATAAAAATGCAATAACATACTAAGACTATGAATATCACATTACAGTGTTATAGTGCTATTATTCATCTTTAACTGTTATGTCTGCGTCCTGTGGAATCCTGGGATTTGCAGGTGGGGGCATTTATACCTCTCAGACAGAGAGCTCTTGGGCATCACAAAACTGTACATGCCAGAATTCCACTGGAAACAGCCACATGGATCTGCTGGGATATGGAATAATAACACTATAACAGTGTGGTATGATATTCACCTTACTAACAATATTTCATCCTACAAAAGTTTAAGGCATGAAAGAAAAAACAGAAATGTCCCACATAATATTCTGATAAGGTTTTTTTTTTTTTTTTACATTACATTCATAAATGAAAACCAAGACATTGGTCAAACATCATCAGTGATTGCTCAAGATGTTCTGCTAAAAGAGACTTCTGGTGAACTATATGTAGGGATGATTCCACATATCATCTTACCTTCTCTGCCATTCCTCTTTTAAAATTTTCATACTAGAGCTTAGTGAAATACCAGCAAAATGTTGGTAAAACGTCAGGGAAGTGTGCATGTATGAAAGCCTAAAACACTTCTCAAACGGCAGGGAATCGTCCCCTTGCTTCTAGCATCCTTGAATCATCCTCAGAGCAGCAATTTCTTATGTGCTTGGTATTCAAATCTTCATTTTCTTGCTAGTGCCCTATCAGTCATTTGGCTAAAGGGGCATTCACAACTACCCCCCCCCCATTTCAGTCCTTTATTATTGATCATTTCTACTCGTAACACTCCAGTTTTAAGACTCAAAAGAGGCCCCAGCTTTGGAAAAATAAGAAGTTGTGGAATATGTCAGATTGTCAAGGGTTAAAGTCTGCACACTGGAAATGCTTATATGTGTGTGTGTGGCTGACCATGATCATCTAGCCTGGGAAGGACAAGGCTGATCAAGCACAGCTGATGTTCATAGCCTCAAGGACACTTTGGTGCCTGTGTGCACTTGTGTCTGGCTGATGAAACATCTGACTGGATTGCACAGGAGGACACTTTTCAGTGTTACACAGGAATTCACTGAGTTTGGGAGACCACATGGTCTGAAGGCTATATATACTCAGGGGCTTCCAATAATTGCTTGTGGGTTGTTAGTAAGAGAGTTGGTATTTGTGATCTGTATTATAGCACTGTAAATAAAGCACTTCGGGAGACTTGGCTTGTCTGGTCGTTTATCAGCTGAAGCCTGGCATCAGTAGCTGTGTGTCCCCGGAGGTTCCTTCATTTCTTAAGTTCCTGGAAGACATCCAGTTGCTGTTATCTCTACTGGGAGCTGGAACCACGTTTCTGAATTTGCCAGCTTACTCTGCCATACAGCCAACATTGACTACAGGGCTCAAATGAGTTGCTGACAGAATAGACAGAAGCATAGAGCTGAAAGCACTAGTGTCCAAGGAAATCAGACAGTGGTTTCACTGGGATGCACAGCGGGGCTGATCACATCCAATGACACCACCAGAATGAATGACACTGGGCAGCATTGAAATGTCCCAAGGCCTCTCCCCTAGAAAAAGGGGGGCATGCTGCTCCCCTTTAGAGGGGTGAAGATGAGGGTGAAGTCAGAGATCTTTCACTCTCTTCTCTCTTCCTGCAGCTTCCTCTTCCCAATCTGTTTGGTTCTTTTCCACTGTTATCCTCGGGGGATGGACAGGCTGTTTGCTGTGAATTCATCTTTCCTTCAGGATGGAGAACATTTGTAAATAAGAACTGTTCATCAGGGGGACATCCCATCTTGACTTTCTCAAAAGGAGATGGCAGTAAGACACAGGGTTACCTGCACTAAGACCATTATCTCCATCTGCACCCATATCCCAGGAGATCCATGAGATTGACACCATGAGTTATCACTGTGGGACACTAACTCTAGTGAGGGCCCCGAAATCAGGCATAGTGGAATGATATAAAAAGTATATTTTACTTTCAAAAACTGGAAATTTCTTCTCTTGTGTCCACAACTCTATGTGTATTTGTGCAGAGACTGTATGTTGTTTATGTAGTGATTTAATCAAAACACATTTACATTCCGAATGTGACTTAAGGAAAAGTATTTAAAATAAAGTCAACTGTCAAGGGTTGCAAACAGAAATTACCAATTATTTTACAGGGGCAAACAGTTTATTGACAGCAATCCATCTTTTTCATGTACTGACATTCCTAGCAGTCAAAAGATTTTTCAGTTAATCATAAGGTAAAGTGTATTCAGCTGCATTTATGACAGATATTAAGAACATCTGCCCACATATTAGAGTCAAATCTCTCTCTAACACATCAAGACTTTAAAGCATATTCAGATGAAATGTTGCTGTGTTTTAAAACATGAAGCTGAAGAATGTGTCAAAAGCATTTATGAGAAAATTGTAAACTTCAGTGTTTTATTATAAGAAACACACAAGCTTTCAGAAAGATTTGGTAGCTGCCAGATGGTGAGAATAACCCTGTGGCTAATATTTAGGCATCTTGTTCCAAAAACTGCACATTGTTTTCTAGAGCACTAGAAATTTCACCCCAAAAGCCAGATCATTTAAGATATGTTCCCAGCTAGGATCTTACCCAAATATTCATATCAGATCCTATGCATTCACTGTGATTGTTTCACATGCTTTACCAGCATAGTTCTACCCTTTTGTAAACTTTATTATTTTTATGCTTCTTTATTATTTACAGGCCATGTTTGTGGCAAAGCTTACGCAGACTTAGCCTAGGCATCTGTTTTCAGTGCCAGGGTTCAATTCTGCAACATATAAAGTAGCAATAGATGAAAAGACCCCTGAGCAGATGCACAATTCATTTTTTCCTCATACCAAATCAAGAAAATGGTCATGCATCAGGGATTAAGGGATGAAGCAGTTTCAAAACTGAGACAATATTTCCAGACCAACTAGCCAGATGGAATTAAAATCTAATAAAGTCTACCAAGGGAGAAATCCCATTGAGGCCAATTAGACCTACGTCCAAGTAGATTACAGCATTGTAGCACAAGCTTATAGTTTGTCTAGACAAAAATAGATATTTTTAGGCTTGCACTGTAATATTGCTGTTTATGTATAATTATTTGGGGAAAGGTTCCACTGAGTTCACTACAGTCTTAATCTTTGGAGTTTATTGCATGGATGTTTAAATCAGTTTACCTCAATCTGGTTTAACCCTTAATTCGTGTGGCATCTGATATTATGGCATGGTTTTGACTCCAATTTTGCCACATGAATATATCCTGGGCCCATCTGATTTAAATATCCAGAGCCACACTTTGTGGCTCTTTTTGGATCCAGGAGTTTTCCAGCTTGAAAAAAATGGCTGCCAGAGCCCTCCTGGAAGTGGGGATGGACCCAGGATGTATTTGGGTGGCAAAATTGGATTCAGAAACCTTGTGATGATATCAGGATGCCGCCCGAATGAAGGGTTAAACTGGAATGAGGTAAACTGATTTAAATATCCATGCATAAGCTCCTTTGTTTCTATAAACTCTTATATCTTACCACAGAGATAGGAGTTGTAAGCTGCTGTTTGCTTACAATTCCCAGCAGTGATAGCTGCCATAGCCAACAGCAATGAATGCTAGGTACTGCAGTCCAGAAACAGGAAGGAGGCTTTGTGATTCCCACCTCTATTTCCCCATTATATCTGCTACTAAATCTGAGGTGTGTAACCAGAATGATTTATAGTGCTCTCATTGTGTAATGTGAATGGGTTCCTTTACTGTCCAGCCAATGAAATAAACTCCTAGGTCGTGAACATTTTCCAAACATTTTCTCTTTTCCCCCATGCCTAGTATCCAACCAAACACAGGCCAAATGTATGGATTTCTGGGCAGAAATTGTGGCCATTTCTGTGTTCGGTCTGGGAAGTGGGGAAACAGGCAACTCCATATAAATAGGTTACACATCTAATTTCTCTTACGTGCCCACTTAGTATATGGCTTGATAATAGTATAGACTGGCTTATAGGAACTGCTCAGATTCAATTCCCCACCAGCAACAAAGAAGGATTTTGCATCAGCTTCCTAAATAGCAGAATCAAGCAACCTAAAATACGAAGGGAGAAATAAAAGGTATTTGGCACATGTTGATTCAAGCTCTAGTGGGAACTAGAAGCAATAACACTGCAAAGAGCCATGAGAGATTATCTCTACTATCTCTTGGGCTCTCTGGGCCTCCCATGTCAGAATCCAGTCTTCTGATTTGAAAAGACATTTATTTTCCCTCTGACTGGTTTCAGACAGAGACCATAATTATCCCCAGCAGACAGAACTTCAGGCTCACAAACTGAGAACCATCATTTAAAGATGCATTCAGCTTTCAGGAGAGACTATACTTCCATCTACACTGCAGAATTAATGACGTTTGACACCACTTTAACTGGCATGGCTCAATACCAATGCACCAGAACTCTTTGGCAGTGAAAGCCAAAGACCTTGTAAAACTCCAAATCTTGGAATTCCATAGGATGGGGCTACAACACTTAAAGTGGTGTCAAATGTGCTATCCCTGTAGTGTAGTAGTTACACCCTCTGTCAAATAGCTCTGGTTGCAAAACAAACTATACATCCCAGCATTCCATAGGATGGAGCCATGATAGTTAAAATGGTGCCAAACTGCATTAGTTATGAATTATTAGTCATGGTTAGCTTTCTCTGGTTGAAATTAGCTGTATGAGCTATGCCTAGCAAGTAGGTGTAGGCTGGTTAGGAACATCGGAAGCTGTCCAATAAGGAGCCTATTAATGTTAGTTTTGATCTGTTTCTCACTTTTTGCAATCACCAAAAATTTGTTCTACCCCATGTTCGTTAAGTTACAAAAACTTGCTGCATTCCATGTTAGATTTCCTATGAAGCACTGGATCCAAATGACTAAATTCTACATATTTGCTCAGAAAAAAAATTCAACTAGCTTAAATGAGACTTATTCACAAGAAAATGTGATAGGATTGTAGCTTGACAAAAGTAAGATCCAATGAATTACACCTAAGTAACCATGTTTAGAACTGCAGAATTAGTTATGAAAATGATGTTTATTGACTTGGAATATCCTTCACAGTAGGCGCCCTTGTGGCATATCAATTGTTTCTGACTTGATTGAGCATTTTATTTGCCACAAGAGATATTTATTTCAATAAAAGTCTGATAGTTTCAGTTTCTAATGTTCTACTTAAACTGCAATAAAATCCATGGCTCAGGGATTTAGCTTGCTATTTTAAAAAGCAAAGCAAACCTAAGTCACTAACTGCTATGGTAGGGAAATAACACAAAAATAAGAGAAATAGGCACCCCAATTTTGCAGTTCAATACACACAATTATGCAAATGAATTTCTATTTAATTCAGTGGGGCTTCAAGTGATCTTGAATACCACCCCATCTGCTCCAGGATAGGGGTTTACTTCCTTAAGGGTTAAACTAATTAATTAAAAATTTTAAAAAAAACCATGAATAGTTTCACATCTCTCAAGACAAACATTATTCCTTGGTGCTAGTTAATCCTAAATGAATGAGTGCAGCCAGACCAGTCCTTATAGAATTCACTGTTGACTTTATTCGGGCTCTGCAGAGATGTATGATTGCATTCAGATACTCCTGCAAAAGGCTGGAAAAACAGCACACTTTTTTTCCTTCCTTGCACATATTTTATTTATTAAATCTGACTTATATTATTATGCTTGGTCATGAAATGCTGTTGTAAACAGATTGCTGTTAATTGCCATTAAGTCAACTTCAACTTATAGCAGGTACATGAATGAGTGACCTTCAAGTCACCCTGTTATCAACAGTCCTGCTCAGATCTTGCAGACTCGGGGCCATGGGTTCCTTCATTGAGTTTATCTACCTGTAATGCAGTTTCCTTCTTTTCCTACTGCTTTCTACCCTACTGTGCATTTCTGTCTTTCCCAATGAGACATGATTTGGCTCAGTTTAGCCATCTTGGGCCTCATCTACATAGTAGAGGTGATGTAGTTTGGTACCGATTTAACTGCCATGGCTCAGTGCTATGGGATTCTGAAATTTGTTGCTATGTGAGACATTTAGGCCCATTACAGACAGGCCTAAAAGTGCACGCTCTGTGCGTGCTAGGGTTAAAAAAGGGCATCCTTTCTGGACGCCCCCAACCCTAGGACGCGCGGAGCATGCACAAAATGGCGGCAGCCGTTCCACACAGCCGCCACCATGACTACGTCATGACCGCACCACCTCTAAACGGGGTGGCACAGTTGTGACATAGTGGGGCCGTGCAAGGGCGCCTAGTGCACCCTTTCCGTGGCCCTGGAAGGAACTCCGTTTCGGAGCTCCTTCCAGGTTTGCGTCGCTGGGCGCAACTTTTAGATGGCTGCACCCAGCGACGCAGAGGAGAAAGGGGCCAAGTGGCCCCTTTCTCCTCCTCCCTGCCGCCACGGGGTGTCCTTGGGGCTTGAAGCCCCAAGGACACCCCTTTCCAGGCCTTGGGGAAGTGGCCTTTTGCTGCTTCCCCATGGCCTGGAAAGTGGCAGATTGGGGCCTCAGCGGCTGCCGCTCTGGCCACTGAGGCCCCAATCCGGCAGGGAAAGGGGTAGGTGCAGGCCGCCGCTTTTTGGTGGTCTGTAATGTGCCTTAGTCTTCTCTGTCATAGAGCTCTGGTGTCACAATAACCTAGAAATATCAGGATTCCATATGATGGATCCATGACAGTTAAAATGGCATCTAACTGCATTAATTCTGCAGTGTTGTAGCAACCTGGATCACCTTCCACTACAACTGCTACTCAGTAGCTGTTTGGCACATTTAATTTAGCTCCTCAGCAAAAGCCTAACTGACATGGGAGACCTTACCATCAGCACTGCTGCCACCAGCATAATCTCTCGCCTCAAAGGAACACACAATCCCACCATCATAGAAAGGTAGTAACGGATTTTATTGTTGCTGTTGTATGCCTTCAAATTGCTTCCAACGTACGGTGATTCTAAGGCAAATCTATCATGGGGTTTTCTGGGCATGTATCTTCAGAGAGGTTTGCCATAATAATATATATGTCACTGTAAATCAGAGATGGACAATTTGTAGGTTATCAAATGTTCCTAGACTATACCTTTGTGTCTCCCAATAGGCAAAGATGAGTGGGACTGATGGGAGTTACAGTACAGCTTCTGAAGAGCTACTAATATTATTTATTTATACCCCACTTTTCAGCCAAGGCTATGGGGACATTTAGCCATAAATGTGCATAGATATTTGATCCATGTGATTGAATTCTCTGAGTTGGATCATTTTACATATAAATATTATTATTATTATTATTATTAACCTTTATTTATGAAGCGCTGTTGTCCAATAATAATCTGATCTAACAGAATTCAGTCACAGTAAGGAGGCAAAGAATATTTTAATGATTGAAGGCAAAAATAGAAAAGTTTTTTCCCCCAAATGTCCAAAATTCTCCCAATGCCTCTTTCTCATTCTTCTTTGCAGTCCTTAAATAGTCTTGCCTACTGACGTTGCATGATGAATGGGTATGGGAGAACTAGGAATGGATCCTGAAATGCTACATCGTCCAGATCCTTAGTTGCTTTCCTCCTTACCCTCTCAAATGTTGTGTAAGGTAAATACGAGAAGTAAGCCAAGGATCCTGGAAGGCTACAGATTCCAATTTTATTTTATTTATTTTTTTGCTGCCTTCCCTGCGGTTGCTTAGGGGTACTGCTTGAGACATAGACACTGCTGGAAAGTTCCTCCTCCTATGACAGCTCTTCAAAAACTGTCTGGTATTTGAAGATGAGTGGCAATGATAAGAAAATTGGTAAAATTCCTCTTTCCCCCTTACAGGAATGGATAATTTAACTCAGCATGACCCTACAGACCAATCAGTTTGTGGTACACATACAAACAGATTTTCATCTACAATGGTTAAGCAATCAACATGCTATGACCTTTGTTGATCATATATATCACTGGGTATGAGTCACACAGAAGCAATCACGGATTTTTCTCTCACAGGAAACACTGTATGGCTTTGCATTCATTTTTTGTTAGGAATGAAAACCATATCCTTATTAGAAAAGAAAGTGACTATGCTTAGTGGCACCAAAATAATACCTTATGAATAAACAATATTATTTTTGTTTTCTTTATGTTCATTAGTAGGCCTGCCTTTGCACTTTCTTCCTTGATCTTCCTTAGTAGTTGCTCTAGGTCTGGGAAGTTTTCTGCTAGTAGTATTGTGTCATCTGCATACCTTAGATCAGTGGTCCCCAAACTGTGCTCTTTAAAGGATTTTGGACTTCAGCTTCCAGAATCCCTGACTATTGGCCAACATGGCTGAGGCTTATGGGAGCTGATGTCCAAAATCTCTTAAAGGGCACAGTTTAGGAACCACTACCTTAGATTGTTGAAATTCTTTCCTCCTATTTTCATTCATCCTACTTCTGTGTTCAAGCCTACCTTTTCTATAATATGTTCTGCATACAAGTTGAACAAATAGGGTGAAAGAATGCAGCCTTGCTTGATCCCTTTGTCAATTTGGAACCATTCTGTTTCTCCATGTTCTGCTCTAACAGTAGCCTTTTGTCAGGATTATCAGATGTGTTGACACTCCCATGTCTTATGGGTGTTCCATAGCCTTTCATGATCTATGCAGTTTGCTATAGCCTATAAAGCACATGCTGATTTTCTTTTGGAATTCCTTGGCTTCATTAGCCACCACATGTTTGCAATATGGTGCCTAGTGCCTCTGCCTTTTTTGAACCCCCCTTTAACATCTGGGATTTCTCTCTCCATTTATGGTTGGAGTCTATGTTGCAGAATTCTAAGCATAAACTTACTTGCATGATAGTTGCTGCAGTCTTTTGTGTCGCTTTTTCTTCTGGAAAGGGATGTATTACCAATGTGTATATGGGTGCACTCTGAAGGAAAAATTCTGAGGAAATATCAATCTTTCCATGATCAGATTTATATCTGTTCTAGGAGTTTCTCCCCTCCCAAGTTTTCCCCCCACCATAGTTCAGGATTACATGTGTTCATTCAGGAAAACACCACACTAAGACTATTAATTTCAACATGTTTTATCTGTACCTATGTGTGCACATTGGTAACACAGAAGGGATACAAATGCACATGGAAAATACTTTTTGGACCATATCTCCTAGAACCCTAGTCAGCATGGCCATTGGGAGTTGCAGTCCAAAAAGTATAACCTTGCCAATGAATTGGAAGAGTCCAGCTTCAGAACTGATGGTAGACATTTTAGCAAAAGCACAAATAGGGGAAATCATAGATTGCAGCAAAGGAGGTGAAAAGTAATGAAGCAGAATGAGCGAAAATAACTATATGTACCAGGAATATGTTGTAAAGCTGACTACTAACCCCCCTTTTTTTGGGGGGGGGGGGAAATCATTCTAATCTGAGGTAACATAAATTCTTTTGTCAAGCTCTATGTTTGACCATTGATTTTGCAGAAGTATATCACAGGCAATACTGCAATCGTCTGAAATTGTTGAGATTCACAGTGTAACAATAAATCTGTTATACACAGGCTACTTCCTTTATGCTAAATAGTCTGGTACCTAGTCATTAGCATTTAAGATGGGAGAATAAATAACCCCAGATACATTTTGGATATTTCTGCAGGGAATAGCAACAGACTCTGTTACAGTGGTTGTACATCTGTGATGACTGGCAGCTCTTCCCAGAGAGAATTATAATTAATATCTTTGTGCTATTTATCAAAGCTGCAGCAGGAAAATGGGGAGAAGATGGGGGGGGGGGAGGAGATTAACCTAGCCAGCATGTTTGCCTTTCTAAAATAAATGGAACATGCATTTTCTGAGATTACCTGTGATGCAGGCCTTGGGCTGCCTTATGAACCAGCTGAGACTATAAAGTAAAGGTTAACATTTCAGGTACTATGGTTAATATGTAGTTTCATAACTAAGCTTCAAAATTTATCCCTCATATACTTCTCTTTCCCTTTCACAGTACTCTGAGATATTGCTGGAACCTGTTAGAAAACAGCAGACATACAGTATATGAACTGAGTATTTTTCTCCAAAAAAAGAAGAATTGATAGATACAGACAGCCATTTACCCTGGTTGTTCAGAGACAGGCAGTTATATATTTGAGCTGTACACTGTAAAGATGATTATGAACCACATCCATTCTTTGTTCATTTATTATTCCATTGTGTGCCACAAGGCTAGCCAATTGGGAAATAATCTTATCAACATGACTTCCAGAATCCACCAAATCAGCCACTTGTAAGTTGTATTTTACGGTTCCAAAATACCTTGATTTAAGGATGTGTCCTTGTTGTGCCACTGAAATTGTCTGCAACTTCAAACAAAACTGGTATGGAACTTTAGCAGACTAACTGCTTGGCATTTCTATGGTTTAGAAAAATCATGTAAGACCTCTGATGCTTTACACCAGTATTTGAACATTTATGTTTCACACCAGCATCTGTGGGCTGGATTGCAAGTGGTAATTTGCCAATCTGGCACAATCCATATGTTGTATAAATATTACATAAGATGATTCTATAACAGAAAGAACCAGCATCATCATTAGATCCTGTCCAGTAGCATCATGAAAACCTGCACAAAAGAGTTTACATTTCAACAGCTATGGAGCTAAGTGAACTTCACTTACATTCTGAGGGGTTTTAAAGCATCATAGATCCAGCTGAGCTGGAGCAGATACATGTGCCTTGATTAGGGTGGCCAATACATGTGATAAGAAAGATTTGATGTCCCACAAAAGTTGTCATATGCTTGTTCTCCCATATCCTGGCTTAAGCTTTGAATATCAATAAGGCTGGCACTTGGTCATTTTGCATGTCAAATCTCATCAGTTCCTGGCACAAAGCATAGAAAATGTTTAGCATCCATATGAAAACAAAATAACACTCACAAAATGAGTGCCCTCAGAATAATATCAATGTAATATATTGCTACTTAGAACCTTATCGCACAAAAGATCAAAGAGGAAACACAGCTGGAGAGTATCCACTTTCTCTGTGCCTTGCCGCATGATGTATTGAAGCACTTCAGTTCTCTTCCTATGGGAGAGGATCATAAAAATGTGTCTATTTTCTAACTGAAAAAATCCATTTGACCAAAGAAATGCTTTTACAATTGCCTCCCTCAGGAGAACTGAATCACTACGACATCATGCAGTAAGGCACAGAGAAAGTGGTTACTCTCCAGCTCTGTTTCCATTTTAATTTCTTACATGATAAAGCTGTTAGTTCAACTGGAAAGGAAAATATAAAAATTCTGCATCCCAAAATCTTACAATCAAACATAAAACCAAGCTGTTGTTAATCACATATATACATGTATGTTTCTATGTGTATAGGTTTGCAAAAGATAAAAAAAAAGATAAAGAAAGTATGTAGACTTGTGGACTGCAGTTGCAAAAGGTACAAGAAAATAATTTTTTTGATAACTTGACCCTTCAAATTTAGTGGACCCCATATTATTTAATGTAGAAAACATACCAATGGGTTGATTTTTCTTCAGTTCTATGAGTACATAATAAGATTCCCCCCGTTCTTTCCATGTTATTGTCAACTTCAAATGTTAAAAGGACTTCAGCCTAAAGAACTCTCTTCAACATACAGATTCAAAGTCTCTCCAATGTATCTTTTTGTAGTAGCTGGCAAAACAGCAGTATTACTTGCTTAGGAAAACCCTATGAAATTAATATAGTCACCATAAGTCAACAGACGACTTGAAGGCCCATGCACACACATATCATTGAACATTTCTATAGTTGGGAAGAGAGTAATTTCTAGATTTTACACTGACCCTATGTGACTATAGTCCAAAACACACTGAAGAAATAATCCAGTTTGAGACTGCTTTAACTGCTGTGGCTCAACACTAGGGAATTCTGGGAACTGTAATTTCATGAGGCATTTAGCCTTCTCTATCAAAGAGCTCCAGTGCTACAATAAACTACAATTTGCAGGATTCCCTAGCACTGAGCAAGGGCAGTTAATGCAGTCTTAAACTGGATTCTTTCTGCCATATATTTTGGACCTAAATTACAAAGAAAAAAGTATTTGAAAAGTCTGATTTTTTTCTTCTTCTGCTCATAAATATCTGTGTTCTTCCTGTGTAATGTTACATACCATAAAAAGATAAACCTAGAAGAAATGTATTTTTACCATCTCTGAAACACTTTATGTAACAAACACTTTCCAAGTGGTATTTTAAGGATTTATAGTTCTTGCCTATTGTCCCTTGGAAGCTTTTCTGGAGGAAGGAGTCGATCTAATGTTGGGGGGGTCCTCTTCCCATCCCTCTTTATCTTAGTCTCTGGGGTGACCTTTCTTTCCTGAGTTTTTAAAGCATAGTTTAAAGTGTTCTTTAGTACTCAATTTATTCTTTGCACTTCACACTCTTCTTTCTGTCTCTGACATTGACTTGTCTTGCCCTTGATGGAGATACTTCACTAACTATTTTTTTAAAATATCAACAGCAAATGTTTGCAATGTGATGATAGGATAATAATTTCACTATTATTTTCACCTTTAACATGTCTCACCAGTTATGAATTGGAATGTGCCAATGTTTGAAATCACAACATATTGTGTTTGTTCCCATGTCTCTGAAATCTCTACTCTTCTACTCCTACTATTCCATCTATAAATGGCATAAGAAAACTAGAGTAGTCATTTTAATGTTTGCATTTTCTATTGTCATATTTCTAGATATGTGCCATGCAAAGCAGTGGATCTTACATTGTCATAAAGTAAGGCTGAATAGTACACTAAATGTTTATTCAGCTTTGTGAATTCTCATATGGACACTCTGCTCTTAGTTGTTTGCTGCAATGAAGCTATTTTTAAGTCAAAGGTGATTCTTTGCTAAGGATGGACAGTTCTACAGCAGTCTGAGGTTTTGCATGGTCAGCTTGATTTCCAGGCTTTAGTTGTGAGGAATTTATTGCATCTAACATGGTCTACTAATCATGTTCACTGGTGAAGCAGAGGGTTCCTCTACCTATCTTCTCTTTCCCCTCTATGTGGCTTAGTGGATTGGTACCCTTCAGAACAGATTTGGACTAAAACAGTGCAAGAGTGAAGAGAGAAAGCAGAAATTCAGCTGTACAAGTCTGCTTCTGCAGTTTTAGGTTGTGGAACTACGTAGCAGCTCAAATTTTGTCCAGATGAACTATAAGATCTTCAGTTATCAGATGCTTGCAGGAAAGCTGATTGGGCTGATGTAGTGAGCTTAGTATATGACTTGGCCAGTGTCTCTTAACTAACAATTGCAGTACAGAGAAAGAAATAACAAGATAAAACAGATTATGTTGGACAAATGTTGTTAATTTGGTTATCCAGGAAAGCAAAGAGTAATTTTATCAATTTTCTTCCCATTCATAAAAAATATTTTAGAAATGTGCACCTTTCAAACACTATTTGCAATTTGGGACTTATTCTGTGTGAAATTTGTGCATGTTGTGATGTATGTTTTCCTCCCACAGAATGTATTTTTTTTTCTATGCAGGAAAATGCTTTTTTTTCTGTACAAAAAATGCTGTAGTTGGGGACTTATTAAGTTTGCATGTGGTTTTTGATGCAGAAAACATCATTTTCTGTGCAGGAAACAGCATTATCAGCATGGAAAATACTATTTTTTGTTCAGGAAATTGATGTGCAGGCACTGGTGAGCAGAATAAGCCTTAAACTACAAAGATTTTTGTCAGGCCAGGAATTTCCTTGTCAGGGTTCCCTGGCACCTGAGAAACACATTTTCCAACAATTTTTAAAAGTATTTTTTCCCAATATTCTTTCTAACCCTAGTATTCATGAGCTTATTATAATAAATTATAAACAGAGAAGAACTGTTGGACCTGATCCTCTTCCCCATCCCCACTACCCTTCTCCTTTTGTGTTGTTTCTTTTTAGATTGTAACCTCCTCTGACAGCCTTTAGGGCTGAAGGGCAGGGGATAAATATGTAAATAAAACATAAAAATAAAAATATAATCATTATGCAGAGGAGAGAAAGGAGCTTGCAATTAGTGGATTTCACATATGGTGCAGGAACTGAGTGGGTAGGGTATTTTTCAGCAGTTTTTATGAGTCTTTCTTAAAGCAAGACATGGTTCTGGACTTTCTCTCATGGCACTACCACCATAGCATTAAGCAGTTTAAGTACTGCCCAGCTGATGGAGATGTAGAAAGAGACATTTCCAAGGCTTCTTCTGCCACACTGCAGAAATAAAGCAACTGGACACCACATTAACTGTGATGGCTCAATGCTACAGGATACTTTGATTTCTAGTTTTTGTGAGTTGTGAGATATTTAGTAGTTCTGAGATATTTAGCTTTCTCTGTCAGAGAGCTCTGGTCCCCTACCAAATTACATATCCCAGGTTTCCATAGGATGGAGGCATGGAAGTTAGAGTGGTGTCAAATGGTTTATGGATACAGAATACAGATGGATACAGAGTTCTTTCAGTTTTATATTATGGAGTTTTCTCTATTGATAAAAGTCCTTGAGAGCCACAGCCTCTATCCCCAAAAAACACACAAAGCCTACTCACTCATACAGATGATCATGTTATTATGCGGGTTATATATAGGAGTAGCTCCACTCATAGACAGCATCAAACTCTGAAGCAATTGCCCTTGTAGTAGTTTCTATCCTTCTCTGAAGGTAAGAGAGCCCTGAGCAAATCTTTATTTGGCCTGCTATACAGACATCCCTGTCCTCCTACTCAGTGATTAGGATCTAACTTGCTTCTTGGAGCGCATATTTCTTCTGGCAAACTGTGCTGAAATAATCTTGTAACTACTCAGTCAGGCTATCTGAGGTTATATAATCTGTACTCTGAAATGCACATTTCCTGGGTTTGTGCTATTTCATGCCACTCCATCTGTGCTCTTTCCTTTCCTTTTTCCCCCTTCAATTTTTCTCCATTATTGTTAGGTTGATTTCACCCCCACTTGTGCTATCAATATTAACCATATCCAGCTTCCCTGGTATTTTGCCTATATTGTCTCTGCATCTCCTAATACTGCTGCAGCTAGAACACTCAATGACAGTGACAGGGAATATCATTCATATTGTTGTGTTACAATCCAAGTGCCCCCAGTGCTTGAAGCTCTATTATGAAAAAAGTTGAAGCGAATCTGTAAAAACATGATCAGTCCTCTTTCCAAACTTTTATGTGCATTTCACTTGGGCTTACTGAACAGTGCCCACAAAGAATCATGATACTTCCACTTCCCTATGAGCAGAGTCATTTTCATGTTGCCTTTGTGTTTTAAACTTGCTTGATTTACCACATTTGTCTTGCAGCCTTCCTTCATCTTTATTTAAATTTTGGGATACAAGTGAAAAAATAAAAGTAAATTTCTTTGGCCCCTTCAAAGAAAGTAACTTGAAAAGCCTTCTCTTTCAGAGGTTGCTGCTTCCTGGTTTGCTGACACCATGCTAGTGGGACAGAATAATCTTACGACAGAATCTTGAATACAGCAAACTTTGATCATCACCATGCTTGGATTCAGTGTTGCAGCTGTGTGCTCAAAAAGGGGATTAGTGTTTTGGATTGTCATACGTAGCTCTGATTATTAGAGCATATACTATGTGCCTCCCAGAACAACTTAGGTGGTTCACAGTGCAGAAGCTACTGCTGAAATCACTCAGATGAAAATGTCTAAAGTCAGGCTGCTTGCTCAAAGGAGTTTTGTTTTGTTCTGGTCCCCCCCTCCCCCACTACGTACAGTTATTTTAATTAAACCTGACAAATTAGAAAGGAGGGCACACTGTAGGAGCTGAAGCCTCTGAAAGTATTTTCCCCTAAACTTATCTCATCATTTTGCCTCATGATGACTTTGCTTCCTTGCAAGCATTCCTTTTTTCCCCTTGACCCAAAAGTGAGTTCAAACTTATCAGTGTTCAGCAGGGAGGAAGACTGCCAGAGAAGCTTGACATCTGTTTCCATACCACTAGAGATCATCCTGCTCCCATCCTTGATCTCAGGACAATGTTGACATGTGCCAAGATTCAAATGTTTGTCAGACCTGACTGTAATTGGTATTTTGTAGAGCTTCACTGAGCTGCTACAGAGATGCAATCTCTGGAGAGTAAGGCCCCAATGCACATGAGCTCAGTGACATTTATCCTTTAGGCCAGCACAGCAAGCTTGCAGCTGTTCTTGGCAGGTTTGGCTCATCATAGGAAGCTACCTTAAAGCTAGGTGGAAAACAGAAGGAAGAGAAAATGTGAGCTTCCTTGTGTTTTCTGGATTCAGAATGTCACAGAGAACTAATTATTAGGCTTGATTCACACTGAGATGGTAGAATACGAGGGCAGATTTGGAGGAGGTACAAAACTCAGCACTGAGCTACAAAACAAAACATCACTTCATTCCCATTTAAGACTTCTACAGAAAGTTAATGTGACACTTTTTCATAGCTGCTCCTTTAGCAATCTACAGGTGTGGATGTCACCCATTCATAAAACAATTTTTACCTTGTGTGATATGACACAAGTGCTGCAACATGAAGATGGAGGCAGGTAGTTTATGAAAACACAATTCTTTTGTGGTCCAAGAATGGGCCAAAGAAGGGAAACTAAAAAACAGAACAAAGTAGGAAGTCAATTAGGCAAATGGAAAGATCTTAAAGAAAAAAAGGGCTGCTGGTTTTTTTTAAAAAAGTTTGTATACAAATACAAAATAACAAATCTGAGATTACTAAAACAAGAAGAAAACAAGAATCGTTATGTTTCTTTCTTCAAATGGTACAGAAAGTAAAAGGTGCAGTTTATGTGCATCTACACATGGGCCACTGTACTTGAATCTGAATGGTAATGGATTTAATTATGCACTACTCCTATGGATCTACAAGATGGCACCAAATAAACAGCCTCTTTGTCTTTATTTCTCCAGCTGTAAAATGAGACAGTATGACTGATTTTCCAAGGTTTATCTCTGTAAATATTGCAAAATACTATTTTAATTTAATGTGTTTCTACGAATAGGGAAGAACACCCCTTTAAATATATATATTTTTAAAAAAATCAGAAGTCATGGAACACAAAAAGCCAGTGTGGAAAAAGAAGTAAGTGCTATTGCTAGATTCTATAAAATGATTTTGTGTTGGGACACAGAGGAGGAAGTAGTTAGACGTAGCATGATTCAATGGGCACAGAATGTGGGTCACAATATAGCATACAAAGATTGGGAGTATAATTGGATCAAAAGCTTAAAATATACTCATTAACCAGGATTTAGAAGAGAATATTTACAAAATGACATATAGGTGGCACCTCTCCCCACAAATAATATCGCTGATGTATAAAAATGGCAAACCAGAGTGTTGGAAGTGTTTCAAAGTAACAGGGACCTATTATCACATGTAGTGGACATGCAAAGTGGCAAAACAATACTGGTTGAATGTACATGATATAATAACTAAGGAATTAAATATCCAAATGCCACTCCTCCCTGAAATATATTTGTTAGGCATGATTGATCAAAGCCTGGAGAAGCAATATGGTAAATTACTCTTTTACCTTCTTACATCTGCTAGAATTATATACGCCACCCTTTGGAAATCTGACCAGAGTCCATCTATGGAAAAATGGCTTTTGAAAGTCTTTGAAATGGCAGAAATGGATAGGATGACTTGCTGGATGAGGGAGAAAAATGAAGAATCCACAAAGAAAGAATGGGAGCCATTTTATAAGTTTATAAAAAGAAAATGGAAAGATGCTGTGGTAATATGATAATTATGTAATATGACATTATGTAATATGACATTACAATGGAGGAATATTAATGTTTTATAATAATCTGAAGTAAGATGACAATTTAGTTCAATTTTACAATCTATCTTGAAACAGTGAATGTAAGGAAAACAGTATGTCGATCTCAAAAAAAAAGAGGGAGGCTAAGATATTGGAAATCACTAAAAGGAATGTACAGTTATTATAATTAAGTTACAGTTTATCGAAGTAAATTGGAACTAAGGGTGAAGAAGATTTACTCATTTAAACCAAAATACAAGGTAAACGAATGTTTACAAATAACGACAAAGATAACTTACTTTTCAGACCTGACTAAGTAAACAATTTATTTTGTGAAGGGAACATTAATATGCATTTTTTAAGATAAAAAGAATGAAAAGCAAACACATTGCATAGAGATCTTTGCAGTTGGAAGTGCAATTTATGTTAAATGTAATTTTAATAGTGTTATGTCTAGGTTTAGGTATAGGTTGTGATTATTGTATATTGTCATTACTGTATAATGTATTTGTTTTGTTCATTTGATTTGATTGTCTTTTATATGTCGATTTTATGTTTGTAAAATTTGTGGAAAAAATAAAATTAAAAAGAAAAACAAAAAGAAGTAAGTGCTCATGACTAAGTGAATCTTATCCTAAACCAGAACTGGGAAATATCTTGTTCTCCAAATATGTATTCCAAATGTTGGAGTACAGCTATCATCACTCCTAAACATGGACAGTAATGCGGAATGATAGGAACTGAAGTCTAGCAACAACTGGGAAGCCATAAATTTTCCAACTCTGGATTTTACTGTCCTGAAGGGTAGTTGTGGACAAAACTGTGGAAATATACACATTCGTTTGGATACAAATGCAATTAAATAATAAACAGAAAGTTGTTTATGCATCTGTTCCAAAGGACCATCATTCATTATCATAGGAGATTATTGCCTTAGCTTCGCTGCCAGGATAGTATGCAACCCATCACCAGGCAGTATGCAGCCCATATGCAACCTGGGCTTCTCCCATAGCTTTACAAGAATTCAATAAAATCCACCTTAAGAAAGTTACACCTCAGCAGCAAAACTAATGTGCTAATCTCCATATGTTTTACACATAATTAGGATCCAAATTAATTCCTTGGTATGTCCCATTAAAAGTTATGAAGCAGGAAAGATGATTATGCATTAGGAAAGTTATTGGTCAACATTAGCAGAGAATACCATAGGCTAGATTGAGTAATGGTCTGACTCAGTATATGCCATCTTTGAATTCTTCCAATACGCTTCCAAACATGGGGACACCTCAAACTATTTGGCCTAAATGCAATTGTTAGTCCTAACTGCAGTAGAGCTGTTGAATAAAAACAAGGTTTTGGTAATGGTAATTTGCCATTAAGTAATTGCTTCAATGAGTCCACCCTAGCTGGAATGAACAATTGGATTTACATATTTATATATTGCTCCTCTGTCCCTTAAGACCATTGAAATTACATACAATGAGATCCTGTACAATGAAATCAGTAATATCAATATGATGCATCTGAAGGAAATGGCTATATAATAAACAATATTTTTGCCCAGGATGACAATAAATATGATAACAATATTAAGAATAAAAATAAATATGAAAATAATAAATACTAATGGAAACATTTGTTATTTTGTGTCTTCAAGTTGACTCTGGTTTATGGAAACCCTGATTTGCTATTGCCTTCTTCTAAGGCTGCGGGATTGTGACTTGCCCAAGGTCACCCAGTGGGTTTCCAAGACTGAGTATGCCAGAGTCCTATCTCTACACTCAAACCACTACACAGTGCTGTAGAGAGAGAACAAAGATAGGATATTATCAGAAGATAACACAAAAAGAGAAATAAAGAATAACTTGCTGAGGGAACAATGTAGAAGAAATAATAATGAAACATCAGGAAGCTTGGCGGGTGTAGTTACACTGTAATATGAGAGACCAAAAATATGTCATGCTTCTCAGGGAGACTATTTTTTTAATCAAGTGTAAAATGGTTACAGCTTGAGATTATTGTTTTTCAATAGGAACTAGGTCACATATCTGTCAAGTTCCTGGCTTGCAGTTCCAGAGTAAAGGAAGACATAGACATGAAAAGACCATTAAGAATGAATCAATTCCTTCCAGGATGAGTTTTAAGAAAACTGATTGGTTACTGTAAGAGTATCATCAGGATTGCATCTACCTAAGTGGTCTCTCTTAATGAGGGAAAAGTTTTGGATCCCCCCCCCCCCAGGGCGTAAATGTAGCAGATTTCATAAGCAGTGAAAATAGCACTTAAACTTTTGACTAATAAAAGGGTTGGCACAGCACAACAATGGTAGTATGGGAAAGGAACAAAACAAGGAATGGGAAACTATCATGGATATTCTGATTCACAGCAAAAAATGCCAGAATAGCTTTTGACAATGGCAGTGATAAAAGATGTTTAGCATCATGTCATTTGAAAGAGTTTGTGCAATGCATTGAAAGGGATAAATGGATGTGAAATAAGTAAATATGAACAAGCAGATACAGGCTACTTCTCTTGGCCAGCTGCCTTGACCATCAAATACAAGAGGATACATGTGAATTTGAGAATCAGATCACAATTTGCAGAGCTCCACCCTGGTAGCTATCTTCAATCTCAAGGGTTATCCAACTTCTAAATTATAGAAATAACAAATCAAGAAAAGCCTGAGGAGATACATATGTCCCAAATCTGTTATCATTCCATTGTTTTGCTCTGCCCAAATTCTGTGTTAACTAAGAAGACTTCCTAAAATTCCAAAACTACAGCATGTCAAATTTCATATTATCCTGCCCCCCCCCCATAACCTTCCTGCTGAACCCAATAACTGCTAGTGGCTTCCATATCAGCATTCTTTTCCATTCTTGTTTAATTGATTAGCAATGAACCTTTGTGTATTGGCAAAGCACTAAGCAAAAATAATCCATCTTGATGTGAACATACAGATCAGGCTATTAAGTTCACTTTTATTTGCAGAATTATACCTGTGTTGTTGTTGTTGTTGTTGTGCTCCTTTAAGTCATTTCTGACATATGGAGACCCTAAGGTGGATGTATCATGGAGTTTTCTGGGCTGAGAGTGTATGACTCACCCAAGAAATCCAAGTTTCCATTCCAAGTGGGGAATTGAACCCTGGTCTCCCCAGTTGTAGTCTTACACTCAAACCACTACACCACACTGACTGTGTACCTGGGTGAACCTGCACATAAGTGTCTATGCAATAAATGGTGAACAACAGAGTCTATGTATGGAAGCAACTATATATAAAGGCTGGAAAGCCTCCCTGAGCCAGTTTTGTGGGCAGTTCTGATACCTGAAGAGTGGAAATTCGATTGTATTACTGCTGCAGCACCAGTCCAGTATTTGGTTTAAGATATTATTTTTTGTCCCTCTCTGATCCTTTTCCTTTTGTATTTTCATCATCAACAACAACATTGCTGTTTTTATAAAATATTTTTATAATACAACAATGAAAAGCAAGCACATTTCTGAAAAAAAAAAAAACATTATTCAAGCCTACCTTTATGAATGGAACTCTCTCTCTGTGTATATGATTTTTCAATGTGTCAACAACACCCAAGTTTTGGGTTTTTTTTAAGTATGGGTTAGGAGAAAATGTTGATATTATTTTTTTAATATTCTACTGGCAAGACTTGAGGGTTATGTAACTCCCATTGATGAAACTTGTGTAGAATGAGTTATTCTGCAGAATCTCTTGTTTCAGAACTAACCTTTTAGTCACTGCACTGTCTGGTTCCTGGCCACCCCCCAATATAAATGAGTATTACAATCCACCAGTGCAAAATACGTGAATCAGAATTTACTCTCAGTCTGTGATCTTCCATCTCTTCCCCTTTGTGACTTTTCCCCCATCTTTCTCTTCTCAAAAAACCTGCTGCCAACTAGTGAATAGATATGAAATGTTCAAAAGTAAAACTTTTAAGGGAATGTGGAAGAACAAGATAGCTTTATAGTAGTCTTGTCTGGAAAACAGCATGGCAAGTGAAAGAATGAAAGCTTTAAGGATTATGGAAATCTGAGAAAGCTTTGTAGGATTTTCAATACAGTTCATTGCTGACACTCCAATTTTTTTTTAAATTAACATCATTGCTAAAATGACTTAATATATATGCAATTAAGACATGTTAGGCATTTCTTATGTTACATTTGTTTTGCTTATTATTCTTTTGTGCTATTGCTGTTATATATTTTGCACAAATATACACAGTAGTGATGGGAGAGCTTCTCCATGACCTTAGTGACCCAGTTCATGCAATTTAGTTTGCGATTGATTCAGACCAACTTTGACTCCATCTCATATTAATTCATATGAATTATTTTTTAAAGTGCATTTCTATTCTGACTTTCTTCCATCATGGAATACAAGATTGTATACATTGGGTTTGTTGATAGTGTCCCATTAAGACACTGAAAATATCTATACTGTACCTGCTTTACTTCAGCAAGAAGACTGCATTTTCAGTCTGAGCCAGACATTTCCCTATGGGGGAGGTGGAAAGTACCTGAATATGCAGAGGGCTATACATCATGTGACTCATAAAGGTCAGCAGGAATCAGGTTTCTTTGGAAGACACATGTTTATCCTTGGACTGGAGTCATGGTTGGGTAACTAAGGGCCTTTACCGACCAGCCTAAAAGGCCAGCCTGGGGGCAGAGTTGGGATGCAGCATTCCTGGCCCTCCTGGGCACCCTCATGCCACGTGTGCCTCCAGCGCTGTGTCCAGATGACGCAGCACTGAAAGGGTGCCATATAGTTGCACCTCCCCAGCTACGGCACCCTTTTGAGAGCTTTTTGCGGCTTCTTTTTGAACCCTCAAAAGGATGGATAAGTGCCATGGCATGAGGTTGCTGCAACTCTGATCTGGCGTGAAAAGAGGCGATCTGTAGAGACCCTAACTGCCCATAAAGGCTTAAGTGTATATTATTTTTACCCTAGGTGCCAATGGTGTACTTACTCACATGGAATCCTTCCTTGGAGCCATGCACTATTTCTTATGGTCTTGAGCTGACCCTGCGCCTTCACATGGTATCACTTCCACATATTTGGAAGGAGCCCATCCTTTTCATCCATGTTGGGAGAAACAGTCCCTCTTTGGTATCTCTTAGGGTCGTGGCCCACCAAGAAAGCCAATTCATGACTACTATTATACTTATGACTTACATTCATTCTAACTGGAGGACTTCTCCACTGAAGGCACAAAAGGCACCAATTCCAATTAGTCACAGGAAAACTCTGGTCTACTTTTGCTTCTGCACAGCAGAAAAGAACTACTTTTATCTGTACTTGGTTACTAAGACATGGATATGGATAAGAGGATTAAAGCTACTGGAAAAGAGATTCCACCTAAAAATTAGGAAGAAATTCTGATGGTAAGAACTGTTCAACCGTGGTATATGCTGATTCCGAGGGTGATGGAGTCTTCTTCATTGGAGGTCTTTAAACTGGATGGATGGCCATCTGTCGGGGATGTTTTGATTGAGATTTTCTGCATGACAAGGGGTTGGACTGAATGGCCCTTGCGGTCCCTTCCAACTCTATGATTCTATGACTCTATGACCCTAGGCATCTGGGGTTTGAGGGACTAAGCAGAGGCTTGTCAATCTACTGTGTCAATGAAGGACATAAAATTGCAAAAACCCTGAGGTAGTACCTGGAGTCACCTTTATTATGACTCTCTGAGGGCCTTCTGCAGGGAACATGAGCAGGATTGCTTTTGAGGCTGACCTGTCTGACCTACTTCAGCTTGTGATGAACGGGAAGGATGACAAAGAAGAAGAGGATGACAAAGGAGAAAAGTGCTTGCTGTCTGCATAAGTCTTGCAGCACACTGGCTCTAGATGAATTCTGGTTGCTTGGGGAGCTGCAGATTTATTAGCATTAGTTACGGTCCTGTAATGACACCAAACCAAGTTTTGGTTAAATAACAAAATTGCTTTGGTGTATTAAATCTCCTGTGTTTGCTTCTTTATTCTAAGCCATGTCCACATTACTATTCCCCTTTTATAAGAATATATTTGACAGTGATACAAAACTGACCCCCAAAACCAAGCTTCTAGATAGCAACATATGACAGTACTGCTATTTCTTCCACCTCTCCCATTTTCAGTTTCCATCTAAGCACTATTTTTCCTTCTCAGTTGTTTTCTTCCACCTCCATAAATCTTAGGAACCTCTGTGATGAGGACCATTGCTTCTCTTGTATGTTCTTTATAAATTAGAATCTCCTTTATCTGAGACCAGAATTTGTTTGGATTTCTGGGTTTTTCAGAGTTTGGAATATTTTTATATACATGAGATATCTTGGAGGTGGGATCCAAGTCTAAATATGAAATTTATTTATGTTTCATATATATCTTAAATACAAACTTGTGCATGAAACAAAGTTTGTGTACACTGAACCATCAGAAAGCAAACATGTCACTATTTCAGGCAATCATGTGGACAATTTTGAAAAATTTCAGCTTTTGGAAATCTGGATAATGGTGACTCAACCTGTGTAAATTTACAGCGCTTCGTAAATAAAGGTTAATAATAATAATAATAATAATAATAATAACAACATGTACTTAACTATGAATGGGAATCAAGCAACCTTTTAGAGGTTGTTGGACTGCATGTTTCAGTAGTCCTAACCTGCAAAATCATTGATGAGGAATGATGGTCCAATAACATCTGAAAGATTTCACTATCTCTTCCATCCCCCCTAATTTCAATTTTTCTTGCAAGTAGGGTAGACTCATTCATTATGTAAATTTGGTAAAGACAGATTAATATAAATTCTGTTAACTCAGTTTGGATCTACTTCAGTTGGGACTAGCAATTGGCTCATCCTGCTAGTTTTAAACAAGCTGGACATGGGGTCTC
>NC_056522.1:227981155-227989402 GCF_019175285.1 Sceloporus undulatus | reverse complement strand
TAATAATAATAATAATAATAATAATAATAATAATAATAATAATAATAATAATAATAATAATAATAATAATAATAATAATAATATTTATTTATTTATATACCGCCCTATGGCAAACCAATCCGGGCGGTTAAATAGAAGCAACAATGACAACAAAGCCATCTTACTCTTTAGTTTAAATCTGCATTTAGCCTGCTAAATAGCCTGGCTGGGAGCTCTGTGGCAGTACTCATGTATAGGAAGAGATTATTTCAATTCTAAGCTATTACTAGTTTGTAAGCCATATCCACACCACTGGGATCTAAATGCAACCTTGTCTTCCAGCCTTATTACAGGGAATGTAACATTAGATTTGTGTTTATATAAAAGTCCCATCAAGGTCTCATTTGTACATGCTGAGCTTTCCTAACCCAAATGATATACACCAAGATAGGGAGCTTTTTGCTGATAGCTGGCAGCTGTCCAAAGTCTTCAAACAGCAAATGAAGAACAGAAGACACTGAGCTGCATTTTAATTTCCACCCAGTTTCAAAACAGGATATTTGCTGTCCTCTATTCAATCAATTCTGAATAAGGGTTTAGTATGTAAATCCTCAGCCCTTATAGGTGCTGTGAGCTTTTAACTCAGCTGCTTTCATTGCCACCTTTTTCTGATATATTTCTGTTCATGTTAAAAGCCTCCATTTGTTCTTTGCTCTTCAACATATTTGGCCACAAATGCTACTATAGTGGTCCCTTAGTACCCACTGTGGTTTGGTCCCAGAATTGCCCATGGGTTCCAAAATCAAGTGGATGCTCAACGCACATTATATACAGTAAGGTAGTAAAATGATGTTCCCTATATACTATGGTAAAATCAAGGTTTGCTTTTGGAATATATTCGAGTGATGGATGGTTGACTCCATGGATGCAATAGCAGGTACATTTCTATACCACTTATCAGTGCACTTAAGCAATCCCTAAGCAGTTTACAATGTGCAAGCTTGGTACTCATTTTAGTGACCTCAGAAGGATACCAGGGTGGGTGAGTTAACCCTGAGCCCCTGGCTGGTATTGAACTCACAACCTTGTGGTTTGTGAGTAAGTAGCTGTAGTATAGGCATTTAACCACTGTGCCATCAGAGCTTCCTGGATGCAGACTCTGTGGATATGGAAGGCTGACGATACTTTGCATAATTCCCTCTTCCCCAGATATCCTTGTGCACCTCCAAAACCTGTGAGGTGTGTGGGGAAAACCACTAATGCTGTTTTTGGGTGGCATAACATTCCAGAGTGGAAGGGAAAGGAAGAAGATTTTACAGTCAAGTGCCAGGTCGTGGACCAATGCCTTAGAAATGGGGTTCCATTGTAAGTGGAGACAGGAGCCAAAGGGAGGAATGCCTCTTTTGAAATAGTGCTTGCCATTCTTGCAGTTTGAGGAAGGAACTGGCAAAAACACTTTCCTTGCCTAACAAAGCCCTTTGAAATTCATGGGGTCATCACAAATCGGTATAGAAATAAAAACATATTATTACTGTTTGATTTTTATTGGTTTTTCTTAGGCTGAAACAATTGTGCTTTTTGTCTTCCATTTTCTTTGCATAATAAGAAATAAGTGCAGAAATTTTCAGTAGCCATCTCCCAGAAAAAACAAAATGTAGCTCTGATTATCTGTAACTGAAGTCTACCAATTGTTGAATGAACCAAACCTACAACATATTTATTTTCATGAATGCAGACCCATGTGAATTGACTGAGACTTATCCAAGCTTCTAATTGCTGAAATTGTTTCGGTGTTCTTCACTCCCATTCTAAACATTAATTCACATTTTTTACCCTGCAGATGGGTCACATATCCACACCATACCGGATAATGAATTTTCATGTAAGGGCTCTCATGTGGAACTTTCCTTATTTTATTAAACTTGCAGTTCCCAATTTTGTTCAGACCCACATGCTTGGAGAAATGTGCAAACTTCACCTAGTGGTGCAAGAAAAATCTAACCTAAAGGATGCCATCTGGTTTCCATTTTTTTTAAATCCATGAAATGGTCTTTGCCCTGTTCAGACCCCTTGGCCACCTTTCCTTTCTTCAGTGTTGAATAAGAAGCAGAGTACATAAGGTATTCTTGAATATAGTTTCTTCCTTTCTTCCCTCCTACTCTTGGATGCCTCTTGTCAATTCAGGAGCACTGCTGCATTAAAGGCTTTTCCTATTCTTCCATCCTACACACTCTAGGCCTAAGGTATAATGTCAGGTGTATTATGAGGAGCAAGCAGGTATGAGTAAGGTAGGCTGAGCAGTGAGTCATTGCTCTGTTGTTTTTACAAAGTGGTAATGTATAGATACTTCAGATTTGTGGGTGGCAGAAAATATTGGCTTGCTTTGTTTTCCAAAAAAAAAAAAAAAAAGTTTACTTTTGGTCATGGATGACAAAGGCAGTTGTTTATACTCACAGTGATAGCAAGACCCTGCCACCAGCAGTACAGAAGGCTAAGGTTGTTTTGTAGATTACAAGTTTAAACCTATTTATTGTCTTATTGCAGATAACTGAAGTGAAGATGTCTTTCCAAATACAACAATCATCTGTCCTTACTTGACAAACACTGCAAATAGATTTTTGAATCAATCCAGGGCTCACCCTCCATAATCCAAAATCTTGGTATATTTTAGAACAACTAAGGCCCAAAACACATGGGCAAAATACACAGCTTCAGGCCATGGGGGGGGGGGGGTTGCCATTTACGTGATCCACACCCTGAACATGGGCTGAAGCTGCGGCAATGCTGCGCCAAACAAGAACAACAGGCCAAAAAAGAGCAGATAGAATTCCTTCTTTCCAGTGACCTGGTTCAGGACCGTGGTGGTGGCCTAGATTGGTATCGGCCCTCTGCAGTTGTTGTGGTCCCAGCACAAACAGTGCTGGCATGGTCCTTTCAGCCCATCCGCTTCAGGCTTAAATAGACCTTTGTCCCCCACCTTAAATGTCGGATTATGTAAAACCATTTGGATGCTCATTTCTTAACAGGCATTTCAGGTACACAGACAGAAGCATTTGGATCAAGTATGACCTTAAATCTAGCTTATTAAAAGTATCTTTGCATTGCCAAATGAGATAGTATTTCTTTTCTGAAATACCTCTTCATTTTCTACTGCATGCATTTTTCCATTAATGAAGGTGTGTTTGTGTATATTTTGAATTGTATGAGTTTAGTTATGTGCACTATGCACATGAATGCAAATTCTTCTTTCTCCTCCTTCTCTCTGGTGTTCCCCTGTCTGGTTCTCTGGCTCAATGCAACGGAGAAGCCAAAGGCAGTGCTGCACTAGTGGAAGAGAGGGAAACATAGGACAATGAGAGAAGCAAAGCAGCTGGGAAAGAGGAAGGTTGGATCAGGGGAGCAGGGGAAAGGCCAGGAGGGAGTGGCATGGCTCTTTTGCCTCGCTTTGCCTTTCCTCTACCTCGCTCCTCCATTGGCCTGCCAGCTTCCTCCTGCAGGGGATTTGCATAGGACCATGTCACGAGGCCCTGAAAGCCACATGGGGATGAGGGGCTGCAGCAAGAACAGGACTTCTCTGTTCCATACATCCCTTTGCGGAAAGAATGTAGGGGTCATATATTCTGACCCCTGCAGTAAAGGAATTCAAGGGTAATCTGACCTCTGTGGGAAAGGAATCTGAGGGTCATTTAGTCCAACCTTTGAAGGAAATAAATTTAAGGGCCATCTAGTCTGAACCCTGTGGGGAAAGAAGCAGAGGATCATCTAGTCTGACCCGTGCAGAAAAGGAATCCAAAGGTCATTTAGTCCAACCTCCATAGAAAAGAAATTCAAGGTCATCTAGTTTGACCCTTCTAGTAAATGAATCCAAGGGTCATCTAATCTGACCACTGTTGGAAAGAAATCTGAGGAGCATCTAGTCTAGCCCCTGCAGAAAAGGAACCTGAGGGTCACTTAGTCTGACCTTTGCAGGAAATAAATCTAAACATCTAGTCTAAATAAATGTAAATCATCTAAATCATCTAGTCTGATCCCTGCAACAAAGAAATATAGTGTGTCAATGTAGTAATTGTATATAGTGTGTTAATTTAGCTTTGGCATTCATTCAAACTTGAGATGTTGTATGTAATTTTTTAATGTTTTTCAGCAGCCCAAATGCATTTGCAAGCTAAGAAAAAGTGGGTTCTACTTTTGAACTGTTTCCACATTCTGGACAGACTTGCAGACTCTAACCCAGCAGACAGGTGGAGGCTTCCTGTACCATAGACTTTTCAGGCCCTCAAGCTACACACAACAATTGTTCAACATTTTTTTAAAAATTGTAAAAAAAACAAACCCTAACATTAAAATCGCATTGTTCATTATTCTTAGGATAAAATGAAAGAAAAAGAATGTATGTCCATCACATCTAGAAAATATACAGGAAAAGCAGAGAAAATGGGAACAATGTTAAAGGACTATGTTGTATCATCTCTACTCAGCAGAGCTTGGAACTACAACTACAAAGCTTTTGGACTACAACTCCCCAAAATATTTCTGCCAGATGGGCCAAGATGACTGTGTGATTCTAAGAGCAGTAGTTTCAGAAAAGTAATTTTCTCAATAATTGATGTTCAATGACTTTTATTACAAAGCAACACTACAATGAACAAAGGATTATAGTGATCACATAAAGCAGAATTATGTTCACAGTGCCTTTGATATTTTCTTGAAGAACAATAAGGTGAGTCTGGAAAAAATAAAATAAAGTGGAGTTGGGTAGGAACCACCTAGTGGGGATTTTTCTCCATCGTTCATCCCAATGAGAGCTTCTCTTGGTAGCCCCGTTTTCCCTATCCCACCCCACAGCCCTTGACTTCTGTGTGGTTACTAAACTGTAGAGTCACAAACAGCAATGCCTTGGTATCTTCATTAGAAGGCTTTCAGCTCTTTTAAAGCTTACTTCATAGTGTTTTTTTATTTTGTTTTCCTTTTAAAGTGTAATTGCCTGCAATTTTTGTAATTGCTCCAAACTCTGTAATTACAGAAACTACTTTTCCTAGTGGGAGAATGGTATAAGAACTGCCAAATCATGGAGTGATAGAAAAGCTTGAAATGTACACAAGGTACAAATGGAAAGAAATAGAAGATATTTTACATATTTTGTTATAAAGTAATGGAAGTAGAATATGTAAGTGTATTTCAAGCTGCACAACCTGTTCTGTATTTGAATGGTTTCATGTAACCTTCTGCCTTCAGAATGCTTGCATGTTTGCTAGTAAGTGCATTTGCAATAATTATTGGAAATGCACTGAACTGGACATGTTGTTGATTTAAAAAAGGTTTTCACAGCATTTATTTTTTCTGAACGCCATATCCCAAAAGAACTTCACACTACCTCTTAATGCTTTTAAATTGTTTTGCTCTTGCATGTAGTTTTATTACACACACTTCTAAAGTCAGGGAAGGTCACAGTCAAAATGTTGGTAATATTTTATTCTGACTATCCTTACAATCTGACAGTCACAACTAACCCCCATTAAATTCAGTGGGATTTACTCACTGGTAAATCTATACAGGCCCACACCCTAGTAATTTTTCTTTTTCTTTATTGCTGAAAGAGAGTGAGACTCCAGTCTTCTGGCATCTACATATACAACAGCTCTTTCTTTTTCTGTACAAGTTCTCCTGATTCCTGTATTAGTGTATTTCATGCTCCCCATTTTTCAATCCCAGACACATTTTCTGAGACTCACTAAGACCACAAACAAAACCACAAACAAAACCCTGTGATAGGTTCACTTTAGGTTCGACATAGGTCAGACACAACCTGAAGGCACACAACAACAACAACAACAACAGTAAGAACCATACTGGATATGTGCCATGGGATAATAAAACTTCCGGGTATATTTCTTTTTCTACTTTACACCATAATCCTTAGCAATGAACAAACAAATTAGCAAGCAAGTCCCATTGAACATGGTGGGGTTTACAGTAAACATGCACAGAATATGCTGAAAGCTTTTAACTTCATAAATAACAGTGGACACTTGCTGTGCTGCATGAAGTGTGAGCTTGAACTTTGATTTGTCACTGGCAGCTAAATGTCTTGTATTGAAATGCAACCTAGCCAACAGATTATGATGGGCTGCATTAAAGATCTGAGTTAATAATAGGGAAAGCAGAATTTTGAAGTTCAGTCCAGAAGCAAAATTAGTCATATGAGAGAAGTTCATTTTAAGCCCTTTCCCACCTGCTTGGAATGGCAGCGGGTGGGATGGAGGGTTGTAAAAAAACAGAAGTGATAAATGCTCTTTCTATTTTCATATTACTCAGTTATCATGCATAAATACCAATTTGTTGAGAGAAAGTGGCTTGTATTCTATCTGGAATCCCTTTCCTCAATTGCTTTTCTATAAAATACACATTTTACCCCTTTCCTGCCAATTGCTCTATTCCACCATTATTACAGTGCAGTGGGGAAGTGTACTTAGAAAGGTGAGACTAATGTGAAAGGTGCCAACTGTCAAGCTATTTTCTTTAAAAATAGCTAAACATGGGGGAGGCATAATATGCTCTTTGCAGAGTCACAAATCTCAAGAAAACCCTGTAGTAGTAGCAATAGCAATAGCAGCAACTCCTTGCAACATATGCTGTCCTTTCCCCAATCCACTCCCATTACTATATCATCTTGAATACTCTGCTCTTATTCCAGAAACTAAGGAGATTAATACTTGGCTGTGAGATCAACAAAGAATGTCAGGAGTTTGCAGCAATTGTTGTCAGTCTGACTTGACAATACTGAGAGAGAAATAATTAGTTATTTAACTCTGTATATAGCAGCTTGCTATGTTCCACCAGCAAGTTATGCCCTCTTCAATTGCTCCATACGTTCCCCCTGATAATGTAGCCAGATCACTTAGTCATATCTTTTAGTTTTTGCTCTACTCCTCTATCCCAAGAGTTGACTGGGCACTACTTGAGGTTAACCTGTAACTGACATGACGTGAAGAAGTGAATAGCATCCAAGAGGGTACCTATCTGCTGCTCCCTTCCTCATTTTATCAAGTGATCACTGGGAGGGGAAATTTACAGATGGGCAGTCCCTGGCATTTCCCCCTCCACTTGTTCCTAAATCTCTGGTCTTAGGCACTTTGGCTTCTTTCTTATCCTTGGGTCACTTCTGACATCATCAACAAAGTAGCTGTTTTATTCCCTTTGTCTAAGGAAGGGCAACCATGAAAGTGATCTGTCCCCATTAATGACAGATGGTGTATGCTTATGCAATGGAACCAGTTTTTTGGGCTCTTGTAACCACATATGAATTGGCTCTTTTGTTAACCCCCTTTCCTATGCTTTGATGGAGATGATAAAAAAGTTGTTTTGATTAGTTTTCAGAGTAATTATTCCTGGTTTTAGTGAGAGCCAAAGTGGCAGAGTGGTTTGAGCACTGGACTACGACTCTGGAACCAAGATTCAATTCCCACTCATGAAACCCACTGGGTGACCTTGGGCAAGTCACATGCTCTCAGCCTCAGGGGAAGGCAGTGACAAACCTCCTCAACAAATCTGGCCAAGAAAACCCCACAATAGGTTTGCCTTAGGGATGCCATCAATTGAAACAACATGAAGGCACACAACACAAAACATACACACTCACTGGTGGTTTGACCTCACATTGCACTAGCCAATTGTGTTCTGCATGTTTACTCAGAAGTAACTCCTGTTGAATTCTGTGGAGCCTACTCAGAGATAAACTGGCCTAGGATTGCAGCCAAAATCTGTGGATAAATTTTCAGTGAAATACACTTCTGTGCTGCATTTTGACACAACTATGGCAACTACTAGGTAATCATATTAGATTTTCAGCTGATGAGATTTACTCTTGAATTGACATTATGTTAATCCCTTTTAGACATTTATTCCGAGTAGGACATATTTATGAAGGAGATGGTGACTACATGGTAAAAATGAAATGTTTTCATTCTAACATTTGAGGTACACCAGCAAAGTGGGAACAATTGAGTCAGATTCAGATGCCATGATGCTGTAATTCCCCTGTGAACATGCATATATCTAAAAGAAATATAAGTAAAGGACTAGTGTCACATGGAAAGCCAGTGTGGGATAGTAGTTTGAGCACTGCGCTACAACTCTGGAGACCAGGGTTCGAATCCCCACTCAGCCATGGCAACCCATTGAGTAACCTTTAGACAAGACACACTCTCCTCCTTAGAGGAAAGCAAAGACTAACCACCTCTGAACAAATCTTGCCAAGAAAACCCCATG
>NC_056522.1:227937690-227981145 GCF_019175285.1 Sceloporus undulatus | reverse complement strand
ATAGATTTATTTTAGGATTATCATAACTCAGAAATAACTTGAAAACACATGCAAAACAACAACAATAACAACAACATGTGGTTTTATTTTTAGGGAGTAAATATAAGCAACAACTTTTTATTTTTAAAAAAATATTTGCAGTTTGTTCTCTTTGTATGACTAGGGCAAGGTATTTTGTAGGGAGAGGGGAGAGAAGGGGAGAAGAAAAGACTAAAACTCTGTCTGAACCATGACTATCTCAGCAAACAAATTATCAAATAACCACTATTTGTAAATAGATTTATTTTAGGATTATCATAACTCAGAAATAACTTGAAAACACATGCAAAACAACAACAATAACAACAACATGTGGTTTTATTTTTAGGGAGTAAATATAAGCAACAACTTTTTATTTTTAAAAAAATATTTGCAGTTTGTTCTCTTTGTATGACTAGGGCAAGGTATTTTGTAGGGAGAGGGGAGAGAAGGGGAGAAGAAAAGACTAAAACTCTGTCTGAACCATGACTATCTCAGCAAACAAATTATCAAATAACCACTATTTGTAAATAGATAAGTTGTGTTTCTACTTCTTGAGCCTTTTTGCCACCAATAATAGACTAATCCCTTCTTTTCTTAATTGCATGGACATTGGGCTCTGTGGGTGGGAGAGATACCATCTCCAGCAGCTAATTAGCCTGAGGCCTTTGCTGTTTTCAGCTGTAAATGAAAGATTTAGAGCCAGCTTCATCCCTGTCTTCTTGACACTACAGCATCTACATTTCTCAGTTCATCATGCTTCCTCATTTTACATGTTTCGGCAGAGAAACCTTCATATCTGATTGTTTTGGAAGCACAATACAGCTCTTCAGACTGTATGAAAGTTCCTTGAATATTTAACTGAACCTTGATACAGATGAAACTTCTGATCATATGGCGATGGATTCATATGCATGGCCGGGAGATCATACACACACACACACACACACACACACACACACACACACACACACACACACCTTTATTGTGAAGTTTTCCAAATGACAACATAAACTCTCATAATCTTCCAATGAAAGGCAAGATCTTGAAGGTTTCCAGAACATCATGTTTGCAAATCTAATGATCTTACTGCAAGCTGCCAAAGGATTTATTTATGCTAATTCAATTAATATTGCTTTTCATAAGCTTCTGCTAAAAGATATTTACTTGCCACTGTTAGAAATATTTATTCAATCCCAAATAATGAAATTATCTTAATGATAATTCACAGTCTATTGATAAGAGTCTAATCATAGATCTAAATATCAGTGCATAGCTCTAAATGCACTGTCTGTGTTTTCTCAGTAAAGCCTATAATCCTTTGTTTCTTTCTGACAAATGGTTTGCCCAATATTATGTGGGAAACTAATTAGAATTAGGAACACTTCTCTGTTGGCGTTTTCAAATTGTATGTTTGCTTTGTATCGACACGAAACATTTTCCCTTTCTGAAGGAGATGATTCTCTCATTCAGCATAGCACTTAAGCCTTTATGTAACAATGGCTGAGCCCTGGAGAAACAACAACTCCCAGAGTCTAGGTAAAAATATTTTTAAAACTACTGTACTGAATGATATGGGAAATTAATTTCTAGTATAGATTTAATGTAAAAAATGTCATTTTAAACAGCTCTCAAATAATTTTCTCCTTATTTTGTTAAGCATACCAGCAAGAATATATGCTACAAGCAGCTACAATTACTAAGAAAATGGCTAATACCCAAGAAGTCAATCATCACAACTCAAACTATCTAGCAATTTTTTTTTCTGCAGTCATGGATATGGTTAGCTCTTCAATATGATCCCCCAAATTCCTTTAAATGTTATGCCATTGAGTGGAAGTTACTTCTGTATGTATGTATCTTATGCTATAACTTTTACTGTGTAGAATAGATCCCCTCTTCCACTGGGTGGGGTGGCAATTTCATGGCAACTACTCATATAATTAATCCTACCTATTTGGTTACAAGCCTTTAGTCAAGGATGGACAGTTTGTCACATGTGGCACACCATGGCCATTTTTCAGTTCCTCCCATTTTTCATGTCCTCTCAAAAACATGCCACCAACATCCAACTGCAACATGGGAATTCCTCATTAAAACAAGTCTAATCTGCAAGGCTGTTTTGCAACATGTCACAAAAATCAATTTGCAACAAAATGCATCCTGATGATATAAAAACAACATTAAGAACAAAAGAACACAAAAACAGTCATATTAGATCAGGTGGATTGGTTGCAACATTTAATTCTCAACCCTAAGACCTAATGTGATAGAGGAAAAACATACACTTGCCAAATGTAATGCCTTCAATCGACGATACTTGAGTTGCGGTCTCTGCTAGGCAAAAGGAGCAGTATTGGTGAAGTTGCCCACCCCTGTTTTAAATGTTATTATAGTCCAAGTCCATGGAAAACTGATACCAGAGCTTGTTGGTAAGTTTATAGGTACTTAGACAACCTGGACAGCACAGAGGGTGCACATTGAAGGCATATCAAGCTTCATTGGTTTTTTTAAAAAGTACTTTACTGTATTTCAGACAAGTAACTAGGGAAGTAAAATCTACATAGACATTAGTACTTTTAGGACCTAAAGGTGCATGAATAATGATCAGTCTTAGCCCTGTCATGTCAATATCTTTTGATGAAGGTAATAATGTAAAACGATACAACTGAGCCCATCACACATCTCATTTTTTCCTCAAAAATAACAATCTTACTTCCTTTACATGTCTACAAAAGGATATGCTTGCCCCACACCCAGCATAATTTAACATAATATAATCATTAATGGAAATTACATTCATAGCATTTTAAAATTATGTTAAAATAACATTTAATTGACAGTAATTATTTTAAAAGTTAAAAGTGTCTCTTGTGCATGTCTCCAGCATCGGGGAAGGAGCATTTATGTTGTCAGCAGAACACCATTTCTGCATATTTTATTAATAAAATTTGTTTTTGTCTCTCCCCCCCCCCCCGTGATAAGCAATTAAGCTGAATTTTAAACAGTATCACATTATCTTCTTGAGCTTTTCAATCTACAGTAATGTAATAATAATCATCATCATCATCATCATCATAAATTTTTGTGGGGTTTTCAGGCTATGTGGCCATGTTCTAGAAGAGTTTCTTTCAGCCACAGATGCTGGCGAAATGACAGGAAGAAACTCTTTTAGAACATGGCCATTTAGCCCGAAAACCACACAAAAAACTATGGATGCCAGCCATGAAAGCCTTCGACTCCACATAATAATAAATTATTTGTATCCCACCTCTCCAACAGGATTGAGGTGGCTTACAATAGTAATCAAATATAGTGCGCCCTTGCTTTACGCGGGGGATCCGTTCTGGACTTCCCCGTGTAAAGAAATTCTGCCTATGCTTGAGCCCCATTTAAATGAATGGGACTCGTGCACGCGGCGGCAGGGTGGCGTGGCAGCACGCATGCGCACCATGGGTGCACACTCCATTAGTCCCTATGGGACATGCCACCCCTTCCTCCCCGTGTGACTTTCAGCATATGCTGAAAGCCGCATAAAGCATACAATATAAAAATAAATCCCATTATCCCTCCTTCCTAAAACAACACCATAATAATTTTTACATGACAATAATAAAATAAATAAAATTCCATTTAAATTATTAAGATAGTCAGAAACAGGGAGACACTGGCAATTCTCCTGCCAGTGGCAACTGTCCACCAGGAACAGCAGACATCTCAATAGAGTATCTCTCTTACCATTACTCTTGTGAGATATTCTACACCTATCCCAAGCCATCAACTCTTGTAGGACTCTGAAACTCAAACTTCCTTCAACTTTCAGTTCTTATAATATTCTGCTCTCTCTTATTCTACAGAATAAATTCAGTAACATTTTGGAAAGTACATTTTTTACTGCTTGTTAATTAGCTAGCAGTGTCTCAAAGGTATGCCTTATTTTAATGAATTTTAGCTTGTTTGTGGGGACCAGCTTTTATTATGCAATCATTATTCATTAGTTATTTGCTTCTTTATGAACCCTTTATGCCAACCAAGCTTGTTGGCTACTCACACCTTTCCTGTAGCAAGCCTAGAGCCATTATTTTAAAAATCAAAGACAGATCTCGTTGCAATTAGTAAAACATGAATTTATATATAGTTAGTGTTTAGTTACCTGTTTCTGGAACATTTGTCATGTCATTAATTTGATAAATGGTTAACACATGGGGACAAGGGAGGAGAGCTGAAACCAATCGTGATTCCATTTTATGATAAAATTCATCTACTGACTTTGGGATCCCCTATATCCATTGCTCCCCATGTGATTCTGAAAATATCACCTTGATGAACCCTTCAGAACTTGACTAATTATTTCAAGCAACTATGACTGAGGGTGTCAAATTAAGTGTTATTTAAGTTTATAAATATGAAGACTAGTGTTCATTAGACTGTTCAATCTCAGTCTTACTAGATAACCACTTAAATTTTAATCAGTCAAAAGATTAGAAGCATTATTAATAGCAGAGCTTTGCTTTTGCTTCACTGTATAATTTCCCTGCACATGAGGCTAGCAGGCCCAGGGAGAATTATTTCATTTTTAAAAAAGTACTGCACATGTTAATAATGTCCCAATATCCTTTATGCACCTTTGTATGTACTGTATAGACAGCCATATTAGTGATATGACAAACATCAGTATGACAAAGCCCTCTGATCTAATATACTGCAGTGACAATGATTTAATGCTTTGGAGAGATTGCATAATTGCCTGCAACTGAAAATGTCTTACTGGTCACAGTTTGAGGAAGTAAACAAAGGTATAGGAAATCTCCCTTTAACCTTATACTGGAGGCTGTCTTGACAAATGTGGGCTAGCTAAAATGTCATGAGCCTGGTATATGTTTGTAGATACTCATTTCTTTAAAGGCATGTCCACGAAAGCAACATCATAGTTGGGTAGAAAGATAGGCACAAGCACACCATTGTAAGTCTCTCTGCTTTCAGATAAGAGGAATGGGTGCTCATTTCTCCTATTTAAATAAATAGAAACCAATGTGTCCAAGGACCAAAGCAGATTCTGTACTATATGCAGGCCCAAATAGCACTCATGCATTTATTTCCTTTGCAAAATAAACAATCTTTTATTTGTAAATAAACAAATCAGATATTGAGGGTAAAGCATGATATACCATGTCTTCTCACTCCTTTCCCTCTACATTCACATGTGGCTGCTAATAATGTAGAGCAAAAGAAGGAACAACAAGAGAACTCTGATTTGGGATACTGGTAATCTTTATGACAAAGGTGGGCAAAAGTGCAGGGAAGGTCCTTACCTCTACCCCATGGACCACACTGGCCAATGCTTAATATGGTGCAATTGCTCCAGGCCCTCACTATCTAGGGGCACAGTGCTGGCAAATAAAGCAACCACTTGTTTCTTCTTCTTCCCAGGTCACAAGCTGTGAAAGCAAGTAACTAGGAACTCTTAGGGGAAGGGGAGAAACTAAGACACAGTGGTGATCAGAGAAATGGCTGAGAGGCTACTCAGGAGAAAAAAAAATACAATTGTGCTGTAGGCCTGCTAAGAGAGCAACTTGGTGGAATGAATACATGCTTGCCCAAGCTGAGAGCTCTTAGGTGATGGAGAGGAGGTAAGAGGATTATCACATGGTTGTTAAATCATCCATAAACCACAAGGGTGTGATTGCCAGTTGTGCTCCCCCCCCCCCGTGATTAAATTGTCATGGACACATCCTGTCATTAAAGCTTTCGTGGAACAGCTATTTCTCTGCATAACAGGAAGTTCATGACAATTTAATCAAAGGGGAAAAGCGCAACCTATAGTCACACCCTCATGCTTTACAGATTATTTAGCAACCTTTCAGAGATGGTAAACCTCCATGTGATAATCCGCTAAGACACCACACTCTTGAAATAAGTGGTCAGGAAGCTGCTCAGAGAGAGGGAGTTAATGTGTGCTTGTCTATCTCTCTGTGTCTGAACATACGTGAGTAAATGAGAAGGGTATTGGATACTGATGTTTGTATAACTGTATGTGAGTGTGAGAGAGGTGGAAGTGTATTTATGTAAGAAGATTAGATTCTGCCTGTACCAGTACAACATACCATTTAACGATATTCATATTGACTCAGAAGTAACTCCCAGTGAGTGTAGTGGGCCTTACACCATGTAAATGTGTATCTCATTGCAGCTTAAGTGATACTTCATAAAAGGCTGTTGTAAAAGTGTTAATTTCTGTATGATAGCCATGTTTCTTTCTAATTACACACACACACACACACACACACACACACACTCATCCCATGGATTGTTTTTGGAGCAAATGGTATTGCTCTTTATTTCTCTCCACACACACACTTTTTATTTTTAACAACAATAGATAAAATAACTTATAAGTAGAGAAAGGTGCAGAGTGCAATTGGTTCATGGTCACCTCATGGGCTTTATGGAGAAACTGGAATTAGAGCCTGCCTATGTCATCTATGACTCTATGGAATCCTAGAATTATAACACTGGAAGAAATTCCAGGGATTATCTAATCCAACCTCCTGCCAGTATCAAAATCTAAAGCTATGACCTGGCTCAAAAGAGGATGCCCTGCAAGAACTGAATCCTGACATTTAAACAAAACAAAACAAAAAACTCTTGAGTGTGCCCTTCTGTTGCTCAGCTACATCTGTTAGAAGTGAGTGTGTGTGTGTCCCTGTTTTCAACTGTGTAATTTTGGAGAGTATGAAGAATGGATGGGATCAGGCTATTTGTCTGACTGAAGTTAATTGCCTGAGAAATGAACATCAGTGTTTTTGAGCTGCTGTCTATTCTACTCTGTATTTTACCTATTGTTCATTCATTCATTTAATTTATATTCCACCATTTTTTAGAATTACATGTGGAAATAGACCTCCTCCTCCTCCTCCTTCTTATTGGGTTTCCTTCATGGCTTCAATCTACTTGATGTAGCCCTGCTGGTTGTGTCCTGGAAGTGTGGCTTGCTTCCACTTTTGGCTTGCTTCTACTAACAAATCCATTTTGTTTGTTTGTTTGTTTCTTCTGGTTGGAGGGAGTAGGAAATGGTGGTCTGGGGGCATTAAGGGAGTGCTTGGGGAGTCAGTAGAATGATGTGACTTCTCCAGACTGTTGCACTGAGGCTCTTCTCTGAAGAAAGACCTGGAATGCATGCATAAGGATCTTAATATCTCCGATGAAGATTTCAAGTGGCCATAGCCTATGAATCCAAATGTAGAAATCTTTTGTGGAATATTTTATCTCTTTGGCTGCCTAAGTTGATGGAATTCAGAAATGACATTTCTTCCCAAGCCTCTGAATCCATTCAATTGGATATTCTAGCAGGGATGAAAATTAATCGAAGAAAGTCACCCTATGTGTGAAAAACATGAAATGAAAAATAAATCTCTGCGTGTAGCCATTTTCTGGCATGAGTGATGTAATGTGAATACCTTCCTTTCTCTTTATGTCAGTGAGCCAAAGAGATCAGAAGTGAAACAATCTTTCATTGCATTGCTCTGCACACTTGCATTTCTGCTGAGATGTGACATTCATTTTCCATTCTTTCCTTTCTCATAATAGTTTTTGAAAATTTATAAAATATGTCATGGAAGAATCTTCCTTGTGCTGCCTTATGTTTGTTCCAAGAACTTGATTCTTCATGTCAATTGAAGCAACACAAATATCATGTTCAGAAAGTTGCTGTCAAAATGCCTTCTCCTAGTCTGGGGGGGGGGGCAATAGTTAACTATTCTGGAGTCTTTGGGTAGCATTGGCAAGGTTTGGTGTCACCCACGTGGGTCCATACAAGTTCACACATCTTGCTCACACATGGAACTGAAAGCAGAATCATATATTTGTCAAAACAAAGATTCACAGCACTATTCAGGTATTATCTCATCTAATTTACATAAAATGTGCAGACAAAAATGTGTTAGATCCACACTGTCTGTCACTACTCTCATTATGTGGAGACTGACTGTCTGGGAAGGATATCTTTCTCTCTTTTTTATATATATTCATATGTATAGAGTGAATAGAGTGGGATGGGTTGAGGGGATAGCGCACCAACCCAGTGGTTCTCAAACAGCGCGGGGGGGGGGACCCCAGGGAGGGCACAAGAGCTGCTCAAGGGGGGCATGAGACTTGGAGGCTCTGATCCCCCATCTTCCTCCTCTTCTTCTTCCTACAATTGTTTAAGTGTGAAATTTATGCATGTCTTGAGTTAAATATTGAATTTACTTAACGAAAACTGTTCTAATTTGAACAATGTTATTTCTTTATAAAATATTAAAATATGAATATGCATGAATGTGCAAATGAGCATATGCACACTTAAAAAACAAAATATTTTATTCATATACTACATCAAGTGTGTGTGTGGGGGGTGTGACATCCACAAGTAGATGTAAAGGCAGATAACAAAGGTAAAAAGCTTGAGTACCATAGCACTAACCTATTCACGTGCTTACATAACCTTAAAAATACTAAAATTTCATTTCCTGAATTAGATCAATATAGATATGGCCTATGCTTTCCTCTCATTCAGTCGCAATGTTTTCTAAGCTCTTTCAAAATAAACTAGCTCAAATACATTGCAAATTACTCTTCTGTTGGTTTAGACTCTAGAGTATCACTCTAATCTCAGTATTAAAACCAATTAGATTGACACTGCATATTAAATTTACTTTAAAAAAAACTGCCACAGAAATGCCACCAACAAAAATACAAGACATTTCTGCTTCAATCAATGGCTTTTTGGAATGTTCAGGAAAAAACAACGGCAACAACAAAAAACTGCCCGTCCTCCCTGGGTAAAGCACAAAGGTCTCATACTGGGAAGTCTGGAAGATCTGATGCACTGGAAGGTGTGCAAAACTTCACTTCCAAATAGTTCATCTTTATTAAGGTCACAGACCAGCACAGGTTAAAGAAAGGGGGGGGGATACAGTAAAAGAAGCTAATGGTAAAAAACAAACAAACCAAGGTAAAAGATAATAATAAAAAAAAAAGTTAAAAAAACCCAAAGTAAACACAGAGGTTAAAAACTGTTTAAAATATCCTTTTAAAGTCCAGTTAGGCAGGGCAAGATTAATACTAGCCTACTGTAGAGGTCATTGCCAGATAGATTTTAAACACAGCTGTACAAAGTTTGGCAACATTATGTTATATCCAGATTGTTGTCTGAAAGCAGTAAAGAACTATAAAATTGAATGGTGTGTCCTTGATGTTTAAACAATAGAGGTGAGGTAAGGCTGAGGTGGATGTCCCTGTAGTATGAGCACTAGAGTAGTAGGTGCTCTGTTGTTTCTATTTGGCCAGACACTTCCAAATATGAAATTATAAAGGAAGCACAGGCTTCTTAAATAATACTAAAATATGTATAAAAGCAAATTAAGCTGAAATCAATTTAATTTTATTTAAAGTCATATGTCCCCCCCCACCAAAAAAAATAATGCAAAGGCATAAATCTTCTTCAGAAATTATTTTCTCCATGTTTCCAAAGAACTCATGGCAGCAGACGAAGATTCTCCCAACACCTCCATCATCCTCATTCCTAACCTATATACACTGCCCAGAAGGTTGGAAGAGGGAATCTACCTACAATGTGTCTTTCTCCCAGTTGGATGTCCCAGTCAGGACACAAACTGAGGGAGACCCAGTGGTTAATGAATGGGGGCAAGGCCAGTAAGTGCGACTCTCTAATCCCCTTCATGCTTTCTTTAATATTATGTAGAGGAATATTCATCACTTACAATTTCCCTGCCAGTTAGTGAAAATTGCATGGCAAAAGCAGTTTAACATTTTTACACCTGAGAGCAGATCTAAGAATCCTATGAAATCAGGATATTAAATAACTTGCAAGCCAGAGTTGTTTTTGTTTTTAATCAAACTGTATCCTACCAAGTCTCCATAGTCTGCAAATCTAATACAGTCAGCCCACTATTTTGTTTTTACCTGAAATAACACTTTTATGGGAATCTGTAGGTTAACCAATGCAACAGTGTAATCAACGTCCACCAGAAGGCGACCACATAATCACACTGGAGGACCCACAAACGCCTAGAAAAGTGTTTTCTCTAAGCATCTATAGATTCTCCAGCATGACTCTATGGTTAACTTCCAGCAGAAGATAACCATAGAATCACACTGAAGGACCTACAGATGCCTAGAGAGAACTTAATTTTGTTTGTTTCAGGGTTTTTTTCTTTCTTTTAGTTGCAGGGTCAAATACAGTACATTCAGCCCTTCTTATACATGGTTTTTTTTAAAAAACATGGATTCAAGCATACACGGTTTGAAAATGTTCCAAAAAAGTATTAATTTCAAATATCAAACCTTGATTTTCCATTTTTTTATAAGGGACACCATTTTGCTATGTCATTATATTTAATTGGACTTGAGCATACACGGATTTTGTTATCCACGGGGGATCATGGAACCAAACCCCAGCATATAACAAGGGTCCACTGTAATCCACAAATAATCAAATCCATGAATGGTTAACCAACATATGCAGAGGATTGACTAGATGACAGCAGAACAAGACTGCAAGTGAAATACAGCCAAACTAACTTATTCAGAATTCTAGCACCAAAAGCCTAAATCTAATATGACAATTGTGGTAGTATGGGCTTTCTTGCTCCCCTTTGCAGTGTTCTCTGGCACTAAAATATTGTTCCAGAGAGGCTTACCAACTCCCTGCAGTAATTTCTTTTGAGGAAGAAGGGTGCAGTAGGAAAGGAATACCTCCTATTTCTGTTGGATTTCATTGTTCTGTTAGCAAACACGGTACAGTCACAGGGGTATTTTCACATCAAAGTGTTTGCCCTTAATAATAAACAAACCACAGACTGCAAACAAAGTATTTCTGCTAACACTATGGCTAACCTTTTAAAAAATTTTTATTATGCTGGAGACAGAAATGTATATGTATTCAACTTATGATAGGAATAAGACCTTTGCCAGATTTTTCTCTTGACCGCTCTACGTGATATAGCAGAGACTAAGGTATATCTCCAACATTTAATCACTTAGCATTCCAAGAACAAGCCCAGCTTCATGAATAAGCCAGCTTCATGACACCTGGGATGAAATTAACATTTGCCTACTAACCACACTTAAAGTTGATCACAGTGCCGGTGCCTTGTTGCTACACTATGCTTAAGCAGGTGATAGCAGCAAAGCGGGGGGAGTAATACACTGTTGCTCAAAGCAGGAAAGTTTTGTCTGCCTGCATTCAGCATCACTACACAACTCTGGGACACATGTACAAACAGGGCTCTGGCCACTTTGTCCAAGTTCCACTAATTCTGTGGTTAACTGACAATGGTAGGGAAATATCCTGATCTGCTCTTGAAGGGAAACACCCCACCAGAGAAGAAGAGGGGAATACATTAGCCCTGGGTGAGGGTATGGTACTCTCATAATGCTAAATCAACCAAACCAATATGCATAATATTAACGGTACTTGGGTATTCCTAATTCCCTGTGTGGTGAATTTACTTTGAAAGCTCTAAGGGTTATATATGCTGCGCTACATATTTTATGTAAACTACTGGTGGCTTCCATTTCAGTGTGCCCAGCGAATCTGCTCTGAGTTTTAGTCTAAACCTTAAAGACATGCTTAATGTGCTTAACCTTAACCCCCAAATAATTTCAGCATCTTGGGTAGTTCCATTAATGTTCAAACTCAAACTGAACTTATTTGGAGAGAGTTCTTGATAAAAGTTTAGACTAATAACTGGAAAGGGATTCAGTGCTACGTTGACACAGAAGTCACCAGAAGCTGCCAGAATAAATTGCTCACAAAATAATTTATCTGACAATATAATCATTTTTTAAACACTCTATCACAGAATAAGCCCATGGACCCACTATTGTGATCCTGAATGCCACCCAACAAGTACAATCCGTGGACTTTTTTCCCCACTCAAAAACACTGTCACCTTCTTATTTCCCCAATCATTGCCCCTGCTGAGTTTTTCATTTTCCAGTGGAAGACAATTCATTGAGTTGCTAAAAGCTTCAATTAGAAGATGCTTCAGCTGGTTACAAATCTGGTGGTCTGGGGATGCCCTAAAAGTCAGGATAAACAGAAAGCGTTGTGACAATGTTTAAGAAAGAATCATTGGATGCTGCACTGCATTGTAATTCAGAAGCACTCTTAACAGAAGCAGTCTTCACAACATTTTCCCCTAATATATTAAAGATAAAAACAAGGAAAGTCAAATATTCACTGGATTGCTGTTGTACTATTAATCAACGGTTACCATTTAACTAGGTAGTATTCATTTCTGCTAACCATTGGTATGACTCATTTTCATTCCCACAAGAACAGTTTACCTGAATATAGGAGTGGGACAAAATATAGAATGGTCTTGTAGAAAAATCTCCAGATATTCTTTCCAATTATTCAGATGCATGGACACCATTCACATATACCCTGGTTGCTAAATCTTTTTATTCTCTAAGTCAAAGATCCATTATTTAATAAGTGTTCTGGCAGAAATGAAAGGTGCCCACACTTTCAGATTTTGTAAAGCTTTTCCCTATTGGCCTCATGATCTATGTTCCTATTTCAATAAGTGTAGGATATGACTCACTGTAACCATTATTTCCCAATTCTTTCTTTATGATGAAGTTGAAAGGATTGAATTTGGGGCAGTGAGCTGCTGACTTCTATACCCCAAAGGACATGTTGTCCTTTGTCCAATATTTCCTTAAGAAATATTTAAACCCGCTTCCCCTTAAGCATATTTTTAAAGAAAGTAAATTTGAAAATCTTTCTTGTAGGCTCCAGAATCTTTATACTGTTGCAGTTTTTCTTGAATATTAGACTGAATGAAATATTCCAATTTTAAGGGGGAAACCTTCAAGAAGATCAACTGAGATCCTCAAAATCCTGTTGTGTGTGAAATTAGTTGTATACACAATCTTCACAATTTTGTGTCTCTGTGCTCCACACCCCAAACCAACAGTTGTAAACATTTTAGCTCAATAAGCATACAACAAAGTAACGCTGGGACAGGTCTTTTCTGTGATGTTGTTGTTGTTGTTAGCTGCCCTCAAGTCGGTTCCGACTCCAAGATTGCCTATCTTCCACTACCTTGCCCAGATCCTGGAAACCCTTGCCCCCAATCCCCCTGATTGAGTCTATCCATCTGGTTTGTGGTCTTCCTCTCTTTCTTTTACCCTCTAGCTTTCCTAGCATTATTGTTTTTTTCTAGTGATCTGTGCATTCTCATTATGTGGCCCAATTACAATGGTCTCAGCTTGATCATCTCTTCTTCTAAGAAGAGCTCTGGTCTGATCTGTTCAAGAACCCATTTGTTTGTCTTCTTGGCTGTCCATGGTATCCTAAGTACTCTTCTCCAGCACCACATTTCAAATGAGTTGATTTTCTTTCTGTCTGCTTCCTTCACTATCCAGCTCTCACATCCATACATGGTAATTGGGAATACAATGGCCTGGGTGCTTAGTTGTACTGTATGTCTTTGCTCTTCAGTATCATTTCCAGTTCTTTCATAGCTGCCCTTTCCATTCCTAGTCTTCGTATTATTTCTTGACTGCAGCCTTCATTCAGGTCAATGTTTGATCCTAGATATGGGAATTCTTTAACTATTTCCATTTCATCGTTGTCTAGATTGAATTTGTGTATTTCTTCTGTGATCATTATTTTTGTTCAGCATCAGACTGGCCTTTGCACTTTCATCTTTGACCTTCCTTATTAACTGTTCCTATTCCTGAATGTCTTCTGCTAATATGATGGAGTCATCTGCATATCTTAGGTTGTTAATGTTGCTTCTTCCTATCTTCACTCTTCCTTTTTCTGATTTTAATTCTGCTTTTCTTATGATGTTTTCAGTATATAAGTTAAACAAGTAGGGTGATAGGATGTAGCCTTGCCTGACTCCTTTTCCTATTAGGGACCACTCTGTTTCCCCCAAATTGTGTTCTGACTGTGGCCTCTTGTCCTTGGTACAGATTCCTCATTAGGACTATCAGATGTAGTTAGCTTTTCATGATCTATACAATCCAATGCTTTACTGTAGTTTATGAAATACAAGCTGATTATTTGGAATTCTTTGGTGTACTCCATTAGCCATCATATGTTTGCAATGTGGTCCTTAGTGCCCCTTCCTTTTCTGAATCCTGCTTGCATTTCTGGGATTTCTCTCTCTGTGTATGGTTGGAGTCTATGCTGCTGAGTTTTGAGCATCATTTTGCTTGCATGTGAAATTAGTGCTATTGTCCTATAGCTGCTGCAGTCTTTTGTATCTCCTTTCTTGTGGATTGGTATGTATATTGAGCATTTCAGTCTGTTGACCACCACTTTGTTTTTCATATTTGTTGGCATATTTCAGTTAGCACTAAAGTTGCATTTGTCTGGAGGCACTGTAGCAGTTCAATTGGGATACCATCTGTTCCCGTGATTTATTTTTTCCCATTTCCTTTATTGCAGATTTCACTTCACTTCTTAGAATTTGGGGTTCATCTTTATTTGGCTCCTCATTCCAAATATAATCCATTCCCTCATCTCTTCTGTGTATTGCCTCCAGCATCTTTTTATTTCTTCTTGTTCCTGTATTATGATCTTTTTTTCTTCCACAGAGGATCCCTGTCCTCAGTTTGAGCTTTGCTTTATTTTCTTTGATTTTTTGGTAGAAGTGTCTTGTTCTTCCTTTTTCATTGTTTTCTTCTATTTCTCTACATTAATCAATGTAGTATTTCTCCTTATTCCTGCATGTCAGACGTTGGGCAGTTGTGTTCATAGTTTTGACTTTGTTCTTATCTCTCTTTGTTTTTGCTTTTCTCCTTTTATTGCATGAAGTGTTTCATCTGTCATCCATTGTTTCTTATCTTTCTTTTTGGCCACTTTTAGTGTTTTCTCGCATTTGTCCTTACTTACATCTTTGACTTCTGTCCACAGTTCTTCAGGTTCTTGATCAATTATACTCAATAGTTCAAATCTATTTCTTATATTGTCCTTGAATTCATCTGAAATGTTATTCAGGTCACATTTTGGTATAATTATGGTTTTTTGCTTTCTTCAACAATTTAACTCTGATTTTTGTTATGAGAAGTTCTGGTCTGGTTTTGGACACAAGAATCAAGTTTATCCATCTTTTACTTCCAATTATGTAGTCTATCTGGTTTTTGTTTTTACCATCTGGTGATGTCCAGATGTATAGTCTCCTATCTAGTTGTATGAAGCAAGTATTTGTAATGAATAGATTATTGGCCTCACAGAATTCTATCAGATGCTCTCTTGCTTTATTTCTTGTTCCTAATCCAAATCTTCCTACTGTTTTTGATTCTTCTTTGTTGCCAACTTTAGCATTCAACTCTCCAATGATTAGTTTGAAATCTTGTGATGGTATGTTGTCTATTTCTTCTTGGACTGCATCATAGAATCTCTCAATTTCCTCTTCATCTGTATCTGTGGTTGGTGCATATACCTGGATTATTGTGATGTTTATAGGTTTACCCTGAAGCCTTATTGATAATATATGGTCTGATTTTGAATTATATTCTATGAGTGTTCTATTTTTCCATGTACTTGAATTTTGATAACAACGGACTGAAGTCTGCAGATGGGTATATAATTTCTAATGTGGCCCCATTAGAGACTGATGAGTGGGTGGGCTGCTGGCCTGTCAGGGATATACTTTAAAAATTGCTATTAGATATCATAAAGGTGAATAGGGCTAGACACATAGTTTTGTGAGATATTTAGCCTTCTCTATCAGAGAACCCTGGTGTCACAACAAGCCACAAATCCCAGGATTCCATAGAATTGAGCCATGGTAGTTAAAGCAGTGTCAAACTACATACTTTCTGAAGTGCAGATGTAACCATAGTGCTTCAGATTCTATTAAGATGGGTGCATATTAGGATTACAGATAGATAAATCTGTAGATTTTGTATTTTTCCAGTTACTCATTTCCTATCAATGTTTACACAACATGTCATTATGCTTAGTTTGAGACAAAGCAACCACTTCCTTGAGTTGAAGAAATCATGTTTTGTGGGCTTCAGATGAGCTGTGATCATTAAAACACAAAGGAGTGTACTTAGGAAAAAGAGTCTCTTCCTTTGCTGTTCCTGTGGGTTTTTTTTAAAAAAATTAAATTTATTTATTTGTTGTTGTTGTTTGCTTGAATCATCCCAAACAATGCTAGTTCTTCAATAAAAAGTGTACTTGAAACTTTGGAGCTTACCACACGAGGGAGGTAAATCACAATTACAGTTGGATAATAGAATATTTGGCTGCGACTTATCACATGACATCATTCCTCTTCTGTTGTTCTCCTGGTGAGAAATCCTTGAGAAAATGTTTTTTTTTTTTACAAACACACAAAACCTGTTACTAACCTCATTGCCTGCTACTGTTCTGCTACACTTTCCAATGCAAAAAAATAATTCTCCTTTTTGCTGATTTTGGGTGGTCAGGTGGTGTTCTTTGGGTATGCTTTCAGTGAAGCTTAAGTGCCCATTCCTTACATTCCTCTACTGGGAAACTTCAGTCTACCTCCAGTGATCAGGTGAGAAGGAGAAGGGGTAGAAATTTCAATTTTATTTCCTTTCAATTTGAGATTGCAAGGTAACTGAGAAACTTTTATTTTTTTGTCTATTGGGGAAAAAATGGGGCTTGTCAGAAAAGCCAAGAAGGCAAAACTGTGCTCATTGGCCAACTGGAGTAGCCCAATTTCGGAGTCTTTTTCTGCCTCTGTCGACTTTATCACACTGCTTATATATCCTGGCTTTCCTCTTCTGAAATGAAGTCTAATTTGGACTTCAGCCGGGTCCTATTGCAAGGATTTTGCTGCAGAAGCCACCAGGCGAGTCTAGCCTGGCTGCAGCCTGTGTCCCAGGTGTACTTTGGCAGCCTCATTTTGAAACTGGGAGCTTTCAAAAAATGACCACCAAAGTGCACCAGGGAGCCAGGCTGCAGTTGGGATGGAATCGCCCAGCAGCTTTGGCAGCAAAATCCTTGCAATAGGACCCAACTGCAGTCCGAATTAGACTTCAGTTTGGAAGAGGTAAGCCAGGTTACCACAGTGTGATAAGGTCCTGTATCTCTCTCATACACACACACATTTACCGGGAAATGTATGTGGAAGAAGGTTGGGAAACTTTTTTTTTCTGTACTTGTGATTAAAAAATGCCTTTAAAAAATTAAAACAGTTTTCATTTATTAATATTTATTTTTTATATGGGGAGGAAGGGACATCTCTATCGGTGCAATATCTCCTAAGGAAAAACAACAACAGGGAAATAAGAAAAATGCAATCTTCTAAACTGCCTTAAATTTACAACCTTATTGGAAAGCCTTCTTCATTTTTCAGGAAGATATCTGAGGCTGGCAGTACTGAGGGTCGCTGGTCACTTTAGGAGTCTCAAAGTCTCAACTCCAGGCAGCTGAAGTTTAAGTGCTATTTGTCACACATTCTTATCCTATTAATGAAAATGTACAAATTGGCTTTGTGACCTACTGGCAAATGATAAATTTTCCATCCTGACTTAAAAGATACACAGTCTGTCAAGAGTTGTCAGAGTCACTACCAAGGAAATAGTCACAGCACAAACTCTGACATGTACACTGTTTATAAGACTGAAAACAAGTATATAATACATTTCTCAAATTCCATTCTCAGTCATGACAGATAGCAAAGCAAACATTTAACAACATAGGACAATATTCTTCTATTACCAATCTATTATTCTTCCCTGTCAAAGGGTACTTCACACATTGAAGTAGACAGCCAAAATATGTCAGGCTGGACCCAAACCAGGTTTTTTGGGGGCCATGAATAGAGGTTATTCCATTCATGGAGTGAAAATACTGACACCGACCTTAAACTATACTCCTTAAACAAGTACACTCATCAAAAGTCCCAACCCTAAACAGCAGCAAATTTAGATTTCCTGCTTTATAAAGTATGAGGCAGTAACCATGGATCTGGTCTTCTCAAGCAAATGAGATACCAGTCTCAGTCTTTGGGGAGGAAGTGGTATATAATTCAAATAAATAAATAAATAAAGTTCATATCTTTTATGGCAGTGTGTTCAGATTTCTTAAATTCACACTTTTATAGGAGCTAGCTGTAGCTGCAAGTTGTATCCCCTGTTTGGCAACCTTGAAAAATTATGGCCAGAATCCTCTATTGCAAATGCATAACCTAGAGTTGCATATTCATGATCACTTGTTTCACTAGTTTGGGGCTATGTAGGGACCATGGAACTCCAGTTTGTTTTCCTGTTGACTGGGAAGTACCTGGGCTGATGATTCCATGACTGACCTCTGGAAATTGCAACAGAGGTACTTCTTCTGCCTGTAGCACTGGAAAGTAGGATTGTCATTAAGCTGCTTCCCAATCAACAGGGAACAGATCCCTGTTGATCACAAGCAGCTGCATCCCAGTAAGTGGATATTGTGCGGATTGGGACAGGATTCACTGTGCAGGATCATAACTATGAAATTTATGAATACATAAATCTCCAACAAGATTCTGGGCAATATATATTTCTTTTTTAAAAAAAAAGATTTGTCTTTTCATAGAAATTTGTTAATTTGTTGGGGTTATGAATCTAGACATTTACATTTACTTTGTAATTGTAATTGTAATTGTTTTAATGAACTATTGGAGATAACATATATTTTAAAAAGCCAGTGTTCTTCATACTGTTTATATTCCCAGCTTCATTATACAGTCACTCCTCAGTTTTCTCAGACTTGAAGTCCATGTTTCTCACCTGTTTGTGAGCAGCAAACAGAGGGGGACAAAATGGGGTGTGTGTCACCACTGAAGCCAATGGGGCTTGAATATAGGCAGATTTCCATTTTTGCAGGGGGGAGGAATCTGCAACAGATTTCCCGTGAAAACGGAGGGGCGACTGCACTGTTATTTTACACTTTACATTATACGTGGATAGATCTGTTTCTCTCAACAAAAAAATCTCTCTTATGTTGTAGATTAATAATAATTAGAGCCCAAACTTTATGACTTTTTTTTAATTCCTTATTTTTTACATTTGCATTTCTATTGCTATTGCATTTCTATGGCTTTGTCATATCCCACTGATCATACATTCAAGTAAACATATCTTCTTTTATTGAAATAAGCATGATTAATTTATGATATACCCTCTATAAAATCAGGAGCTATACTATTTTTAGCCTCGTATAGGAAGTACTTGATGCCCTTCATTATATTTATTTCCTTCCCTTATATCTTGTGTACTTCTGCTGTAATGACTCTGCACTGACTCTAATGACTCTGCAATGACTCTAATGATCTTCTCAGGTGCCACCCAAACCAGATCGAGAGATTACCAAAATAAGGCAAGCAAACAAAAACGCCGGTGATACAAAAACAAAAAAGCAAAACAGCTAAATGATTACATATAGATGATATATGAATGCAGGGTTATGAGGCTAATCCAAAAATAGTTTATGTCCCTTCAGCTCATAATGTAATCTTCCTGACTGCTAAGTGTACTGTATATGTTGGTTCCTGAAATATTCAAGGCACTCTCCCACAGGCCTTCAATTCAACTCCCTAGGCTGGCATTTGGTTTTATCTTGCCCCTAGGGGGTGAATAAAGAAAAAAAAACATACTCTGCAAAGTTTACATAGCTTTTAAATGCAGACTGGAAGAGGAGATGAATTGTCCTTTCCTGTAAAATCAGGGCCTCAGCTGTGTGGCCATGCAGGGGCAGTTTCTGATCTTTCCTTGGAATAGACAAAACATCCTTTTCATAAAAACTAGAGGTAGGCTGCCAAAGAATGGCAGATATAAGAATGATTACATAAGATGCCACACTTGCTTAGGACCTTTTAGCTTACTAGGCTGACTAATAATTGTCCGCCACACTTGCTTAGGACCTTTTAGCTTACTAGGCTGACTAATAATTGTCCACCACACTTGCTTAGGATCTTTTAGCTTACTAGGCTGACTAATAATTGTCCACTATGCTAACTACAAATATGTGTCACTATTATCAATATGTTCTCTGGAGATTTCTCTGAAGATGTAAACAGGAAGCACAAATGTTGGTGAAACGTCAGAAATAAACTCTTCCAGAACATGGCCACATAGCCCAAAAAACCCACAAAAAATATAATACCGTATATACTCGACTATAAATCAACTTCATGTCCTGTGTATGTTTGGGGTAAAACTTAAGGGCATGTGACAAAGGACCTAAAGGCTGAAGTAAGGAAAACAATGTCAAACAACTTATAAAATTCCAGCAGGCACAACTGTTTGTGCTCATCCTAAAGGCTGGATGGATGAAAGAATAGAAGGGAGGGGGCTCCATTCTTCCAGGGCAGATTATACTGTTGCTTTTCACCATGACATGGTTCCTTTCTTAATAAGAGTTAAAGTACAGTACTTACATTGACCAGTGGATAAATTGATGCAAGTCTTTGAGGTCAATTTTTTGACTAAAATTTATAGACTCATACATGAATATTATAAAGCATGTTATATTCATTTTGAGGTTAGGGTTCACTACCATCCTTACAATTCTATCGACACATCTACTTCCTCAATTACTGATATTTTATTATTTGTTAATTCCTTTTGTGCTTCACTTTTTAAACAATAAAATCTGCTCAAGGCAGCGTTGGTAACAGAAATAAGGAGATGTCCAAGACTGCAGCTCCTACTGAGGAAAGTAAGCTACTTCAGAGAGGAGGAATACCAACATAACTAATACTCTGGTATTCTTGGTAACCCCCCCCCCAAAAAAAAAGCAGGCAATATAGTCATATCTTCTCAGTTCACTTAGAAAGACTTAATGGTAACTCTGAGGAGAAATCTGTTGTTATTCTTGTTATTGCTATTGTTGTACCAAAGGTCTTGTTTATTGAACAACTTTCTTTTAAAACTAGAGACAATTATAGCAATCTACTTATTACTTGGAGATATATATATATATATATATATATATATATATATATATATGGTCTGGCTTCATACTGTTTCCTTGTGAAAACATTCAGTAATGCTGAATTTTAACAGACTACTTTCAATTCTCTTTTAGATCAAGGTAAACACAATAAAAAGCCAAGAGTGGGGGAGAAGAATAAGCTGCTGCTAAAATCAGTGAGAACAAAAATACTGAAGAATCTTCCTTCTTAACCACTTTTCTTAGAAATAATCACCCTAAGTTGCTGCCTCATTTAGCATTCCATTTCTATGCAGAATATTTCATAATCACTTTAATTTTGAAACTGAAGAGCTACAGCTATTAAAAGTCAATGTACTGTCTTGATTGAAGCAGACTGTAACTTGAGCAGTCTTGATTTTACAAGGCTGCTTCAGATGAGGCATCTTAAAAAAAATGGCCTGTGGCAATGCAGAGAACCTAGCATTATATGCGAGACCTATGAAGAAAGGGTGCAGTACTAATCTTAGGATGCCCTGGCATACCTCTATGAAACATCAAGTTTGCCTTTGTGTTGATGAGACAGAAAGAGAGAGCTACATCAGAGAATGCCCAAGTTTGGTCCTCCAGGTGTTTTGGACATCAGCTCCCAGAAACCCTGACCATGTTGAGCAACAGTTAGGAATTCTGGGAACCAAAGACCTAATCATCTGGATGGCAAAAAATTGGGAACCAGTGAGCTACATCAATAAGGAGCTCAGAACATGGGCTAGAATAGCATGAGCTGAGCCCATGCTATCCTGGCCCAGGTGCTCACCCAAATTGGTCCCTGGGTCAGCACAAGAACAGGCATGTGTTTACATGCCTATCCCTGTGTCACCTGGGACCCACTACCTGCTCTCCTTACCCTGTCACCATGTCTCATGCAGAGCCTGGCTGTACCAATGTGGCCAAGCACCATGTTTCCACATCAGACGTGGTGAGAGGAGTCTTCACAATAGAAGCAATGGCACAGCAAGGTAAGGCATGTGGGGGGCCATTTAATCAGCCAGAATTTGTTGTAGAATTTCCAGGAAACACTTCTGGAAAGCAAGGGTCAAATTGACCCAGGATAAAACCTGTTTACCCCAGAATCAAGCTGGATCCACCAGAACTCTGACTAGTCTGACAGGATCTGAATCAATCCTGGCTCAGGGGTTTTAGCTCGCATCACTGAAATAGAACAATGTGAGGCCAGGGGGAACACAAGCCTTTGGTACATGTGGAGAACCCATAACTAGATGTTGAGTCATTCCAATTTGTAATCTCAAATTTAAACCTTCATAGCGCTGCTATTCCTAAACTACAGATGTCTACCTACTGCTTGTTGCCCACCTGCTCCCTAGCATGTTGTTATCCACTCTTTGTTCTTTTTGTGTGCATTGCATTGTGTTGTACACCTGAAAAGAACATAATAAAGTTTTCACATACAACCCCCCTAAACTTCCCATTCCTCATCATTGGCAATGCTTGCTGTTTTCAAGCAGGACTTAGGGATGAGACCATTCCTTCTGGGTAATTACAATGCTTCTTGATTTTTCCCAAGACTGTCAGTTGTACTACAAGTTGCAACCATGAAACTAGACAAATCTTTACTGAAACTAAACTCCATATGCAAAAGGACTAACAACACCACATTATACTGTTATAGCATTATTATCCCATTTTTACTGCTGCAGCTGCCTTCTTGGCAATCCTGGGATATGCATCTTATGGAGAGGCATTTGGAATTCTCAGCCACAGAGCTCTTAAGCCTTACTAAACTACAAACCCCAGAATGCCATAGGAGGCAGCCATAGGAGTAAAGGTGGAATAAAAGCAGATATGGACTACATGGATGACACCCTAGAAGGGGTTCATCAAGTGGAGTGGTTGCCCTCAGACCTGTGAGGAAGGCCTGTGACAGTGGGAGGTGCCTTCTAAGGCTGCCTCACTGAGGAGCTGCAGTGGTCTGACCAAGCATGGGGTATTTCAAGGCAGCCCCCCCCCACAGAGTGACACCAACCCAGGTGATACCACTGCCCATAGGGACTGATATTCTGCAAAGGTGATGGCAACTTGAAGGCTAAGCAAACAAATCAGTTCACCACCACATTCTATTGTATACCAGGACTCTTGATTTATTTCCTTTCCAGTCCATTCAATTTCATCTTTTCCAGAATATTCTCTATCACACTGTTTCCCACTGCAGCAATTACACAGCAAGAAGAGTAGACTGCATAACAACAGACACATGTGATGGGCTTCATTTGGCCCTAGTATCCCTTCTCGTCTTCCTGAATCTGCTATACTAAGAATAGTCACCCTTGTTACTGACTTCCAATGTTCTAAACGTTCTAAATGCTAAAGTAATCAATTACCTTGTTAGGGAATGGGATTAATTTCAGTGTTAATCAGGGAGACTAGTAACTCAATCCATGACTGTAGAAAAATGTACTAATAGTTTAGTCAGCTTTGGTGATGATGTTTCAGTGCAATGGAGCACCGCTAGAAGTGATTTTTCACCACCTTGATGCTAATCCGATTCAAATAAGAAAGTCATCTGTCGAAACAATTAAGACAAGTAACAGGTAATCTGTTCTGACTTCTGTTTTTCCAGAACTACAGCCAATTACAATTAAACTGCCACTAGCAAAAAAACAAAAGGAAGAAAGAAGGAAGGAGGGAAAAAAAAAAAAAACAAGATGGCTAAATTCATCCCCAGAAGAAAAGGCTAGCTTTCATAGTTACAGCTGTCATTTACCAAAGTAAATGACAGTACTATAACAGTACTTCTATTCAAAGTGAGAAAGGAAGGAAGAAATTCTTTATGGAAATAAATAATAAATATTTATTTATAAATATTTAATAATAAATATAAATATTTACCCTATATTAGGGTACTCTACTGTGTTCTGCTTTGGATCACTGTACACAAAGATACACACAGTGTCAGAAAACATTACATTTCATTCACTTCCATAACAAACAAACATAAATCAAGCAAAGTAAAAGCTCCTACTATCCAGACTGTCTGCCGTAAACACTCTGATAAATGCATTTTTATGAAAAATATTTAATATGGAATGAAATGGTCAATTTCTCTAGAAGCAGTTTGCCAATGTATCTTTCATATCACAGAAATTGGGCAACTTATCAAAACAAAATGAAAGCAGTGTACTGTAGAGAAGGATGGATGTTTTCGAGAAAAAAAGAAACAGAAATTATTATTATAATCCCATAGCATCAGGTTTTGGTTGGTGTGGGAGGTTCCAGAGAAAAGATTTTAAACTGTCTAGTTAAGAAAGCAAACAAGCTTCATTAACTCTTCTGTATTAAGACCAGAGAAGAAATGCACGCAGAGAGGATTTCCATACCAGTGCTTACCATGGATAATCACCAGTAAAAGACCAGTAAAACATTTAGGAAGTGCATGTGTCTGAAAGCCTGACACACTTCCTAAACATAAGGAAACCATCCCCTCGCCTCCAGCATCCCTGAATCATTAGGGGAGCAGCCATTTCCCATTAACGTAAAGTTTCTGTTAATGGGAAATATCTGATCCCCTAATTATTCAGGGATGCTGGAGCTGAGAGGATGATTCTCTGATGTTTAGGAAGTGTGTCAGGCTTTCAGACACACACACTTTCTAAACATTTTACTGGTGTTTTACCAGTGCTTACTCCATGGTAAGTGCTGGTATGAAAATCTTCAGATAGACATATGAACACACACACACAGCAACCTAAAATCGCAAGGGCTCACCTGATCTTGGAAGCTAAGGAGGTACAGCACTGGTTTGTATTGCAACAAATACTAGGTGTTGTAGGCTATATTTCAGAGGAAAAACTTGCAATACTACCTCTGAATATTCCTTGTGAAATTCATAGGTTCACCCTAAGTTAACATGCGACTTGAAGGCACACACACATTCATGATATAAAATTAATATAGAATTTAGGGGAAATAGTAATATAGAATAATACAGAAAAAAAATCAAACAAAATCAATCTAGTGTAGGGAAGGACATATATATATATATATATATATAGAGAGAGAGAGAGAGAGAGAGAGAGAGTTTCACAAATATTGTGAAACCCTAGGAGGAGAGTCATGGACTGACAAGAATATTCATAGAATTTAAAGATATAGCTGTGTTAGTCTGTAGAATTAATATGTATAGAGATTTGCCCAGATACAAATCAACAGGATGTCATTCCTAAGGACCTACGTGTGGGGAGCCCTTTGCAAACTACATATCATGCAGAGATTATGGGTTCTACTCATGCTGAGTGGGTCAGTTAAACTCCTGCACTCCTGTTTGTCCTTGGCTTCCACTCCACCATAAGCATCTGAAGAAGTATACTAAAGTCTACGAAAGATCAAAACTTCTTTCTTTCTTTTTCTTTTTTCCCGTTATTCTAAAAGGTGCTACAAAATCTCTAAGAATATTCATAGTTCAGGATTTATTCTGCAAAAAAAAAATAGCATTTGTTTCTTTTTGAAAAACTCAGTATCTTCTGCCCAGCAAACAGAATTTCTTGCCCAGAAAATAATATTTGTGGCAAAGGGGAAAAATTGTAAAATTACTATTTTCTTTCTTTGAGAACAAAATTAGGGAAATATTATATCCCTGAACTAGTGCCAATGTAAATATTTTCTTCTAAGCCAAGCACAAACTATTCTTAGCAGGGATAGCAAATTCACTTTATCTCTGGTTAACATGTAATCTCCACTACAATTGTGAGACTTTAAGATAGTTCTGTCTATCCATCTACCATGATACAATTCTCTGCAGTTAGGCTGCATACACTTGACTGAAGTCAAGGAGACAGGGTGCAGCTTCATTCAAGAATAGTTTCATTTAATTCAATGAAGCTATGGCATTGTAACTTGTCTGAAGATTTCAGTATGAATGTTTGATCTGAGAAGTGTATTTCTTTTCTGTTAGTACGACAAACAAGATAGTGCAACCTGGACCGAGTTGCAGAGTTTCTTCCCCAGTAAAGGTCACTAGTCTTGATACAAGAGAACAAGGCATAACAGTAAGGAGTGTAACTACCCCTGTGGTGCTCCTCAGTCTGAAGAGTCTGCCAGTCACTTTTCAAATACACAAAGAACTAGAATCAGTAAATAATACATATACTTTCTTTTACCATGCCACTTTAAAACAACAACAAAAATTATGTGTTTCCAGCCGTTCCCAGCAGTAGTTTCTTCTAAATCAACCTACTCATTTGACACAGAATAAAATGCTGACTTCCCAAAGTTCATGCCACTGACTTCACTGATCCATTTCATTTTCAACACACTACAGTCAATGAACAGAAATAAACTAGGTGCTGCTATCTTTATATTATTGGTATTACATGTCAAGCCACACAGACCTCTACTATATTACTCAGCTTTCATAGAGTGGCAAAATAATACTGTATGATGTATCTATTTTTCATAGAACTAAACTGGTATCATAATGCACACAGTCTGCTGTATGCAGTATTGATGTCTCTGTTGAGTTTATATCAGTGTCTTGTTTGATAATGTATTTGTTTTCACATTCAATTTCATAGTTATTTTCAGCAAATCAAGTCTGTTCAGGAAACTGCCTTACACTTTATGGTTCAAAACAAACACTCTAATTTATAGCTTGTTTCTCATTGGCATATTGATGGTTCATAGATTTTCAGGGCAAAATACATCTAACATGAAACAGTACTGGTTTTACTGGAAACATCTGTCATGAGAAACTTTCCTTTAGGTATATTATTTGAGTATTAATTCTTCAAGTTTGGTCTGTCAGGAAGTACATGCCTTGCTACCATACCAGTTTTAAGAAGGCAAATAACATTTTCAATTATTTTTTTATCTGCAGACAAGGATATCCTTGATCAATGATGTGACTAGAAGGTTAACTCCTTTCCCAAAATCTAGAGAGGGTTGCCCCCATCCCCTTTAGGGCTTTCTCTTGTTTAATCCTACCTTCTTAAAGCTTGCCCTAAATTTACTTCTTTTATTTGAAGGTGGTTTAAAAATAACAAGAGCAACAGTGTTTTATTTTAAAGCTCCCTCAGCATAGACAATTAGATGTCTATAGGCTACCTACTGTGAAATTCTCCTCCCAGATCCCTAGGTTTCAAAAGAAGAAATTTCTTGTACACAGTAACAATAATACAAAAATCAGAGCCTAAAGCTTTGAAATGGTACATCTGCCACTGTCACCATCGGTTAGAAGTAGTCCAACCCAGAAACAGGGACACCAGTTCAGTAAATACTGAATAGATGGTTGGTGAATGTGAACTTTAACCGTCTCTTGGTGCATTTACAAGACCCATGCACAATGTTAAATCCCGCCACTTGTTTCAGCTACGGATGACATTTGTGAAAAACAAGAGTCACACCATTAGGTGGCTAATTTAAGCATTAACAGCCTCTTGCAGGGGAACTAGGCAGACTGCACACTTATGACAGGCTTTCTAAATGTAGCTTTTGTTTGTTAATCCTATAAATGAACAGGCTTTTGTAAAATATTTTGACAAATTGCGGTGGGGAATGCCAGGAAAAATCCAGCAAATCATGAGTCACAATTTACATAAATCCTTTTCAAGCATCTGTTAGTCTTGGACCATATGGATTAAGACAGCAAAGGAAGATACCTTTTCCAGTTCCAAGAACTTCAAGAGATTTAAAGAAAACAGAAACTATGGGATCCAATTGCCCTTCTTCAGAGGAAACTGTATATTAGTAAGCTACACAATAGTCAAAGAAAATGCTGTTTGCTCCATGTTTGTTTACTCGTTCTCTCTTTCGTCCTCTCTCTCAATTTTTCCCCTGAAGATCAGCCAATTTCAAAATCTATTTTCATACACTAGTTGCTTCAAGGGGTATATTTAGCCATTAAAATAGCACCTGGACTTGAATTTCATGAAGTTAAAAAGATCAAATCTACATATCTTGTTTCATTTTATTACAAATATTGCACTTCAAATACTAGTGAAAACGTGTGGCAATATGCATGCTAGACTGTACAGTATTTCCAGACAATTTGACTGTGAACAAAACAACATGGGCCTAATTAAAGAGTTCAGCTTCAGAAAACAATAAATTTTGGCTTAGAAGAAATATCCTGTGACATTTCTAAACAGTTAAGCTATTCTATTTCATATTCATATTCTGTAAATAAATACAGGCGGAGCAGAATATCATGACAGACACAGTCAAATATAAAGATTATTCCCTTTATGAACACCTGTACTGAATAGTTTGCATTTGAATACACACACACACACACACACCATTGCCATTTTATAATGACTGAAATCTTGATTCTCAAAGCAAAACATTAATTCCTTTTTTATGTAGGCAAACCAACATTTTTGCTGTTACTGGTACTAGAAGTTTGGTTTCAGGATTAAACATCTCAAGACATGCTCTTCCAGGATGTCAATTTGTAACCCAGATATTATATTCTTGAATAATCCTTTGTAGTATATCACAATCTGGCAGGCCTCATCTCTTAAAATATTAAGGAATAAAGTGATGTCCATTGCATCTAGTGCTAAGATAGAAGGGAGATTCAGCAATGGAAAGTTGTCTGAAAGTTTTGTAACAAATTTGCATCTAGCAAATAAGAGCGCTACACTGAATTTATGAAATATATATCACAAAGCCATTTCTTATCAGAAAAAATAGAACCACCAAATTTCTTCTTAGTAGTCCTATACCAATGTGAAAAGGCTGTATCAAGAAAAATAGAAAAAATAAATTATTATATAAATTTTCTCCTGGCATTTGACACCTCAACATATTAAGCAGGAATTATTCTGCATAGAAAAACTTCTATTGTTGTGTATGCAAAATGCCATGTTTTCTTGATTAGAAAACTGCACAGAAAATGGGAGAAATTGCACAAAAATGTTTTTTCCCCTGCATACTAGTTTCTGTTCAACACACTGGAAGACTGAATACAGGGATTATACTGCAGAGGAATATTTGTTTTCATCTACAACTGAGAGAAAAAATAATTATTATTCATCTTGCAGGTCAGAACAAAAGAACTGGATATTTGCATCCCTACCATACAGATTGCCAGGCATATTACAATTCAACCCTAGCTGCGCAAGGAATGAACATCATTTCACGTAGGACAAGGAAGCTGTTTCTCATCTATCTCATGCAATAATTAAATATTACAAAAATGTTACATTTACAATTGCTCTCTGTATCTTTAAGGAAATGTTCAGTTAAAGAAAACATATGATGTGACATCATCAAGCTATGCATTCTTTTCTGCTGCTGCCACTTTCGAATGCAGAAAATGATGATGTGGTAACTTTACTGGAGATACACACACACACACACACACACACAGAGAGAGAGAGAGAGAGAGAGAGGATAGACATTACATTACATCAACAGCAACACCCATATATCTATCATAAATGGGCCATAATCTTTATTTCCACAAGTTATCAACTTGTTGTTTTTCAACGTCCCGTTAGCTGGAAACTGTGTCTTACTCTGTGAGAAAACTGGGGGCATTTACTAATTTCTGGCTTCAGTGTGATAGTAGATTTTAACAACACTCAGCATATATAAAGTATCTACTGATCTACCTGTAACCAAACCAATTTCCACTAAAACAAAAAGATCTACAGTTTATTCTGTAAACTCCACCTCCCCCCATTCAGGCTATAATGGAAGTTAATTTTAAAATAGCTGAAGCATCAATTAACTGTTCCTTATTTTAGATGCGGCAGGAATCTTTTATTTAAAAGTATCCCTTAGAGATATGCAGTTTTAAAAAAAAACAATGCATGATATCTGCCTGCTACTTGTCTTGAATTGCCAGGAATTTTATTGCTTTACAGGTATAAAAAACAAAAACTAGGTTGTATTTTAACACTGATGTCATAGATACAGTATTCCATTGTATATGTGTGCATGGTCATGAAAGATGAACAGTGAAGAAAGCAGATAGGAAGAAAATCAACTCATTGGAAATGTGGTGCTGAGCAAGAATTGTACAGATACTGTGGACTACTAAGAAGACAAATAAATGGATCCTCGAGCAAAAAACCTGATCTCTTATCTACAAGCCAAGATGACTAAACTGATACTTTTGTACTCTGGCTATATATTGAAAAAATATGACTCACTAGAAAAGATAATGATGCTTGGGAATGTACAAGGCAGTAGGAGAAGAGGAAAGTAACAATTCAAGTGGATGAACTCAATCGAGGAAGCCACAGCCCTGAGTCTGCAAAACCTGAGAAGGGCTGTTGATCAGCAGGGTGACTTGGAGGTCTCTCATTCAAAGGGTTGATCTTGACTTGATGGCAGTTAACAACAACAAATGTGCATATGTGCCAACAAGTTACCTATCGTCCAAAGGAGGGTGACTAAAATGGTGAAGGGTCTAGAAACCATGCCCTATGAGGAATGACTTACGGAGTTGGGGATGTTTAGCCTGGAGAAAAGAAGGTTAAGAGGTGATATGATAGCCCTGTTTAAATATTTGAAGGGATGTCATGTTGAGGAGAGAGCAAGCTTGTTTTCTGCTGCTCCAGAGAACAGGGCCCAGAACAATGGATGCAAGCTACAGGAAAAGAGATTCCACCTCCACATTAGGAGGAACTTCCTGACAGTAAGGGCTGTTCGACAGTGGAATGCACTCTCTCGGAGGGTGATAGAGTCTCCTTCCTTGGAGATCTTTAAACAGAGGCTGGATGGTCATCTGTCGACGATGCTTTGATTTGGATTTCCTGCATGGCAGGGTGTTGGACTGTATGGCCCTTGTGGTCTCTTCCAACTCTACAATTCTATGATTCTATGATTCTATGATTTATGGTAATCCCATTAATTTCATAGGATTTTCTTAAGCAAAGAGTACTCATAGGTGGTTTGTCAGTTCCTTCCTCTGAAATGTAGCCTACAGCACACTAGTAAACTCAAATAAATCCACTGAAATCACTATTTTGGGTTGTTCAAGGCTTACACATCTCATTCGTCTTCACCTAGATTTGGTTCATGATCGTGAATGTCAAAAAACACATCTCTGTTTTCAATAGTAAACACTGAGGCCGGTTACAAACCGGCACTTTAGTGCGTGATGAGCACGCACTAGGGTTACAAAAGGGCGGTGCTTCCGCACCGCCCTAACCCTAGTGCGTGCTCGTCACGCACTAAATGGTGGCGGCCCTTCCATACGGCCGCCGCCGTGAGGACGTCACGGCCGCGCCGCCTCTAGACGGGGTGGCGCAGACGTGACGTCCTTGCTCCGCGCCAGGGCGCTTAGTGCACCCTGAACATGGAACAGGAAGGAGCTCCGTTTCGGAGCTCCTTCCTGGTTAAATGGAACAGGAACGAGCTTCAGACAGCTGCGCCCAGCGGACTAAAAGAGAAAGGGGCCAAGTGGCCCCTTTCTCTTCTCCCCGCCGCTGCGGGGTGTCCTTGGGGCTTGAAGCCCCAGGGACACCCCTTTTCAGGCTGCGGGGAAGCGGCGTTTTGCTGCTTCCCCGCAGCCTGAAAAGCGGCGGATCGGGGCCTCAGTGGCTGCCGCTCTGCACGCTGAGGCCCCGATCCGGCAGGGAAAGGGCAGGTGCAGACCGCCCCAAATGGGTGTTCTATAACCCGCCTTAGATTCAATGATTTCTTCACCGTCTGTACTGAATAATTATACATGAATACTAAATAATTCATTGTTGCCTCAGATGTTGCTGTCAAATAACCACAATACAATAGCTTGGAAGTAAGACCACAACTTTATTTGCAAACAATTGGTAGGGTTGGCACAAAGCATAAGGTCAGGATCTGTGAAATCAAACAACCCGATGTTGTCTGATTATCCAAACCTGGCACCCACCAGGTGCTTGGGATGACCTAGGGGCTAAGGAACACAACTTGACCGCAAACATTGTCTTGCGTTCACAAATTCACTAAGCCCCTAGTCACCGGGAGGCGCTCCCGCGTTCTGGCCCCCGCAATGGCCAAACGCCTGCCCTATTCGCCCCCGGGTACCTATTGACTCCCAAACCAGAGCTCCATAGTCCTGGTACAACAACGTGCAGATCCTGGCCTATGCTGCCGCCAAACTTGTGACGAAAAAACACCCACAAAACAGCGGTGGGCGGGCGGGAGAAGCTCAAAGTCTTTCTCCCTTCCTCAGCTTGGCTCTGCTCTGATTGAAGCCAAGCGCCAACTGAGGGCTGGGCCAGCAACGTGGCCTAAAATAGGCCTAGGCCCCGCCCATATTGCATGCTGTGCGGAGCCCCTCCTCCAAGGCCACCCAACCAATGGGCAGCCCTGGAGGACCGGAAGCTCTGTACCAACGATCCCGGCTCCCAGAGCATCGCGGAGCGATGGGACCGCCCCATCCGCTCCGCGCACCAATAGGGAGCCGGAGCAAGCCCCAGTGCATACTGGGGCTTGTAGTTCCAGCTGCTTCTAGCGGCAAAACAGTCTGCCCGCCGAGTTGGGCGACTGTTTTTTTGCTGCCTTTGTTTTGTCTACTCTCATCCATGAATTTGGTGGTAACTGCTCCCATTGGGGTAAATATAATGAAGAATAAAATTATCATGGCCAAATGTTTGCCTCTCCAATTGTATGTAATTTGTAGAGCAGAACAGAGTATTTGACATGCAAGACCATGTGTCCATAATAATGGTTTTATCTGTCACTGGAGTCAAGTAATTATCAGATGAGATAGGCATTTCTGATCAAGGTATATCAAGAAATACAATCTCTTCTTTATTTCTTTTTTATTTCCTCATCTGGCATTTGCAAATGCAGTGCAAGACAGGAAACCTGCAATGATTGAACATTTTGTTCTCCTCTCATGAGGAGCATGCAAAAGCAGAATGGGAAGAGAACAGATGGTATATAATGCAAAGCAGCCCGATTTTAAAAAACACAGTGATCATGAAAGTGCTAGTACAGCATAGAATCATATCACTGTAGGACAATTGAAGGATAATATTCAGGTTACTGTAAGAAGGTCCAGTGCTTTCCTGACTTTAAGGCTCTTCTGCCAAGGAAATAGTATAAAAACCTGAAAACTGTGAGCTGCATATAATGACTGTGCAAGATGGCATTGATGCACAGACCTGTATATATAATTGTGTGGAATCAACAAATGTTGTGGTTTACTTTCTATTTGTAATACATAAGCACTTTAAAGAACTACTACAATGCACTGCACACATTGAGCTCTCTTTGAAGATTGCTAGGAAATTATAGTTAATTGAAAACAGAACCACAACAATAACAACTGAAAGAATACAACACCAGTGTTTAAACCATTGTGCTGTCCCCAATTCAGTAGCTGGCACAATCCGAGATGCTGATGCTTGACTTAAAAGCACTGCACAATTTCATACCTGGGTATCTGAAAGAACATCTATTTCTACAGGAACTTTGTCAAGCTCTGCTGTCAGTTACGGAGTGTTTTTCCTTTCTGAGCAAGCCATCATGCAAGGTAAAACCAACTACAACCAGGAAGGAGGTAGTCATGGCTATGGCTCTTCAGGCCCTCCAGAATGCCTGTGCACATGACTTTTGGTACCTGGCAAATATTATTTCATATCAGCTTTTTAATTCTAGAAGATATTTTTTAATGTTGCTAGTTTTGTATTTGCTATTTTACCCAACTCTCTTATCTATTTTCTTACTAATGTTTCAATATCATTGTTGTAATTTAAATTATTTGTCCTAATAACATTTGACCCTCAAATTAACAGAATGTGCATAAATATTGACGTACCATTGGACAATCGATTCAGCTGACCTGACTCTAGTTGAAGCTAGCAATTGGATTTAGGTCACTTAGGAGCTAAACACACTGGCAAAATACACTGGCTTCCTTGGTGGCTTGGGGGCATGGCGTCGCCCCCAACTGCCATACACTGCCCATCCAACCAAATAATGTTTCGGCAGCACAGTGGTTAGATGCGCCATGCTGCCGAAACACAGAAAAACTGTCACAACCGTGACAAAGGTGCCTTTTTCCCAGTGCAAAACGAAGTGGCTTTCTGATGCTTCTTTTTGCACTGAGTAAATGCCAGATCAGGGCTATAGTGTGCAGTTGCTGTGGCCCCAATCCTGTGCTCAAAGGGGAGGCACTAAACAGCCCCTTTACCATCATTTGTTTTCGACCTTAGTTTATCTTACGTAGAAAATGGACCTAGAAATATTTATACTGAAGAGTGCCATATATCTTATTTGTCAGATAGATCTTTTGCAGTGGTCTCAAATGGACAGACTATGTCTTCTGTCCCCTTATCTGTTGGAGTTCCCTGTTTTGGGTCCCCTACTGTTTTCTCTTTACACATTGTCCTTAGGAAAACTTATCTGTTATTTTGGTTTTTCCTATCATCTGTACGCCAATGACACAGCTGTATCTTTCCACCCCTGACCTTTCTCCAGGGCTTGAACAGCAAGAACTTAATCGCACAGGCCCTGGAACAGTTCTAAAAGGGAACGTTATGAGGACAGGAGGCGGCAAAGAACACTGTTTACCGCATAGTGAGAACGCTGCCGCCACCACCGATCACGTTCCGGATGCATCCCAGAGTGGGCGATTTTCAGGAACACTTCTCAGTGGATGAGACATTGGCACTTGAAGCTCAACATGTCCAAGACAGAGCGTCTTGTTTTTCCACCTAAGCCCTCCCTCCAATACTGCCTTTCTTTTTCCATAGATGACATCTCTATTTGACTGGTCCAGGAGGCCCACAGTCTTGATTTTATTTTTGATTCTTCTCTGTCATGTATCCCCCAGGTCCAGCCCATAGCCAAGCTTTGTAGATTCTTTCTCTACAACATTGCTAAAATCCGTCCATTTCTCTTGGTCTCTACCTCCAAAACTCTGGTGCATGCCCTGGTGGTCTCGCGAAAAGACTATTGTAACCTCCTTCTGGCAGGGCTTCCTCTCTCTCATCTCCATCCTTTAATTTCTGTCCAGCATTCAGCTGCACGTAGTATTACATCCACTCGCTACTTTGACCATGTTTCTCCTCTATTATCATCCCTTCACTGGCTCCCCTTCCTCTTCCATATCCAGTATAAGCTTTTGCTGTTGACTTTTAAAGTCCTGCATGGGCTAGCCCCTCCTTATTTATCTGAACTTCTTTCTCCTCACATCCCCACTCGTACCTTCCATTTCTGGGAATCAAGGTCTGCTGTCCCAGCCCAGTATTTTCACTGCCCTGTCCCGGTTTCATCCCTGAACCCTTTATTAGAACCAACGACAGCCTGTTGTAACACTTTCAACAACTTTTTGGCCAATAAAATCTCTCAGATAAGGGCTGATCTTCACGCTGGTCTTCTGACAGAACCTATAGCAGAGGCATCCAGTGATTCTGGAAACAAGATTATTCTGGATCATTTTGAGTTTGTGAATACCGAGGATGTGGACAAGCTCCTTGGTCGTGTGAAAAGGACAACATGTCCCCTCAACCCTTGCCCTTCTTGGTTGACCGTTCAGGGAGGAGATGCTATAAAAACTGCATTACATCTCATAGTAAATACATCTCTTTGGGAGGGTATATTTCCATCGGCCTTAAAACAGGCAATAGTAAAACCTTTACTGAAGAAACCCTCCCTTGATGCCCTGTTGAGGTGTAATTACAAGCCAGTCTCCTTATTACCATTCTTGGGCAAGGTGATCGAGAGGGCAGTCGCCTTTCAGTTCCAATCTGTCTTGGATGAAACTGATTATCTGGACCCATTTCAAACTGGCTTCAGAGCGGGACATCGACAGGGGAAGTGTAACCCTGTTGGTGCTCTGTTGGTGCTCTTGGACATCTCTGCAGCCTTCGATACCATCGACCATGGTATCCTTCTGGAATGCCTGAGCGAATTAGGTATCGGGGGCACTGTGCTCCAGTGGTTCTGATCCTACCTCTCAGGAAGGTTCCAGATGGTGAGGCTGGGGGACAGTTGCTCTCGTAAAAGAGAGTTGACATCTGGCGTCCCTCAGGGCGCCATTCTGTCCCCCATGCTATTTAACATTTACATGAAGCCGCTGGGACAGATCATCCGGAGTCATGGAGCATGGTGTTATCAGTATGCTGATGACACCCAGATCTATCTCTCCATGTCTCTGGCTGATACAGTGACTAAGGACGGCACCTCTCCTCTGGATGCCTGCCTGGGGTCAGTAATGGGCTGGATGAGGGAAAACAAACTGAAGCTGAATCCAGAGAAAACAGAGATACTCGTGATAGGTGCCCCAAATCTAGACAGGGAAATTTGCCATCCAGTCCTGGACGGGGTTACACTCCCCCTAAAGGACAAAGTTTGCAGTTTGGGAGTACTCCTGGACTCATCTCTACAGTTATCATCTCAAGTGGATGCGATGGCCAGGAGTGCTTGGTACCAGCTTCAGCTGATACGCCAACTGCGTCCCTGTCTGGACCAAAAGGACCTTGAAACGATAGTATATGCACTGGTAACCTTTCACTTGGATTTCTGTAATGCGCTCTACATGGGGCTACCTTTGTACCAGGTTCGGAAGCTTCAGCTAGTCCAAAATGCTGCAGCCAGATTGGTCATGGGAATTTCAAGAACCGACCATATAACACCAGTATCAAAATCTTTACACTGGCTGCCAATTAGCTTCTGGGCGTAATGCAAAGTGTTGGTCGTTACCTATAAAGCCCTACATGGCTTGGGCCCGAGTTACTTGAGGGAGTGCCTCTCCCTACATAATCCGCCCTGCACCCTCAGAGTAACAGGGAAATGTGTTCTTGAATGCCCAAATGTAAGATTGGCATTGGAACGCACTCCCAGAAGAGATTCGACTTAGTTCGACACGGGAAGCCTTTAAGAAGACATTGAAAACCTATCTCTTCCGGGTAGCATACCCTCCCGATCCACTGTAGAGAAACTAGTCCCTAACAGATCAAGATTATTTATCTGATGTCCCCGGCTGTTTTTATATATTGTTTTTTAAAAATTTTGATTGCATATTTGTTGATTGCATATTTGATTGCATATTTGTAACTGATGATATACTGTACATGGGTCATATAGTTTTATTGTGTGTGAACTGCTTTGATCAGTAGGAAAAGCGGTATATAAATAAAAGTTTTATTATTTATTATTATTTTCACTTGCTGCCCCTCACTCCTGGAAACTCCTTCCCCCATGAGCATGGGCCATCATTTCTTTAACCAGTTTCAAAACTGAGTTGCAGACTATATTATTCGGGGAAGCATTCCCAGGCATTGTGCAACTGTTATCTGACTGTTATTTGATATCTGCATTGATATGTGATATTCGATGTTTTTAATTTGTTGCTTGCTTATTTTATCTAATGCTATCTTGTATTATTATGTATTGTTTTATATCTATTTGTTATTATCCTGTAGAATGGATGCCATTATTTTTATTGATTTTAAACTGTATGTACAGCACTGTGTGAATCTACAGTGCTATATAAATAAAGCTTAATAATAATAATAATAATAATAATAATAATAATAATATGTTTATAAAACATGACTCTGCCCAGCTTCTCTTGCAGCCTCTTTACTGTGTTACAGCTCTCTCTATGCCTATATACACCACCACCATGCTTCCCCACCCTCCGCCATGGTTGGAATGTGTCTGGAAAACATGCTCTGAATCTGACTAGTCTTTATATTTTTCTTAAGAATGCTAATGTTCTCATAGGTAGCAGAGGTCCTCTCGTTTACTACTTCCCATAGCTTTGCATGTTGATCCCATTTTTGAGAAGAAAATGATGTGTATTTTTGGGTGGTGATGTGGAAAGGGACAGAATATTGCCTAGGTTTTCAGACCACACAAAGATCTATATGATACTGAAGTAATTTTGAAAGCAACTGCACAAATCTATGTAAATCCCTAACCTCAATAACAAACTCAGATTTGAGCCATTTATGAGTTTTCTCAATATAGATAATAATGGTCGTACTTCCCCATCTGTTTTCACATAACCTTGGTCTTCTTGTTTCCTGCTGAAACCAATCTCAGTTGGATAGGCTATTTTCTTGTTATCAGTGCTCTGATCAGAGGCAGAAAGTACTTATAATCTCCCAAGAAAAATGCTCTCACTAGATTTCTAGGCACATTTTGGAGACCCAGGAGATTTTGATAGTTGAGATAAAGTTTTAATAAGAATCAACATGGCTGGGTGCCTATCAGAAAAGAGATGGACCTCAGGACCTTTTGATGCTGCCTATTTCATGTGATAAGGGGAGAAAACAAATAAAATGCAGCAGTTTCCATTGCTTGTTTGTAACATGCACACTAGGAAACCTTAACACTGCTATAGAATTCACTGAATGTGATCCAAGCTCTCTTTCTAAATTTTAAAGTATACTTTCTGTTAAGTTAAACAAGCATTTTTCTGTGTCTTAGTATTTCTAAATAAATTGCCATGTGAACCAACCAATTTCCCCATGATCTCTCCTTTCCTGACTATATTTTTTCTTGTGACTAGATAATGAATTTCACTGGCACATTATAACAGGTGTTAGGAAGAAGGTTGAATCTGGAGAATACTGAAGTGCTGTAGTCTCATCACAGTACAGAAGCTGAGTTAATAATTGTCATAAACTTAAACTTTTCTTATAACCTCTTGAGAAGGAAATCCCGTAGGACCCTCTCAACACACACACATCCAATTCTATTGCTAAATGTAGTTGGAAATAATCTATCTTAGTACATACAAAAGTTTCCCTACTACTTTCAAAAAAGGCTGAAGCAAAGTTCTTTCTAAGAGCCAGTATCAGTCAGTGTGTTTCACTGTTTTCTAATAGCTAGGCCATGTACCACTCAGTAGCTTCCACACATGTTGGTTCCCACTTCTGCCATCTCGTAGAGCTACCCAGAATGTGGGCTGGGATATCCTCTTGAATGATTGGCTGCTGAGTCAACCCATGTCAGATTCAGCATCAGGCTCAGGCCTTCTCAGCTGTAATCCATAAAGTTGTGGTCATTTATTTGTAATTGTGTGTGGTTGTGTTATTTTCCTCTGGGCTCATTCTGCAAACTGAGGACTATTTGACTATTCCCTTTGAAGGATCACACTTTGAAGAATCATTGGGAGTTCAGGAATATAGAGCAAGCCCAATTCAGTAGCCTATCATCAATGCTTCACTGCCAGATGGCACTGTGAATTACAATGGCTTTTGCTCATGTAGACCACAATTGCTGTCATCCTGTGGGCCTTCCCTAGCAGGCGGTCTGTGTATGGGTCCTTCTTCTCCCACAAGCAAGAGCCATCACTTCTTTAACCAGCTTCAAAACGGAGTTGAAAACCATCCTGTTCAGAGAAGCCTTCCCAGGCATTGCATAATTGTCGCTTACTATTTGATGTTCTTTTGGTGCCTGTTTATCAAACCATTTCCTGTATTGCTATGTACTGTATATACATTATCCTACTTGAGAGTATGTATTTTCCCTGGAAAATGATTAACCTTCCATTATGAAGCCAAGCCCTCCCTCCAGTCCATCTGCCTTGGTGCAGGCCTTGGAGGTAGAGAGGAACTGCTAGACCTCTTACCCTCTCCCTCCACCACTCCCTTCTCCTTCTGTGTCATGTCTTTTTAGATTGTAAGCCCGAGGGCAGGGAACCGTCTAACTAAAAAGATTGCATGTACAGCACTGTGTAAATTTACAGCGCTTCATAAATAAAGGTTAATAAATAAATAAATAAATATCAGATGGCAGACAGGTTGTCCAGTGCTTGACCCATGCTTCTTCCAGTACCAAGAACCTAACAGCTGTAACCAATAAAACTGTGGTCATTTCAACTCCAAACTCTCTCCTGCTAGGTGTTAAGCAGGGATCTTTTCATGCAAGTCCTCCTCATTATAATTAGTCAAAGAAATATGACTGAATTGAACAGCAATTACCAACAATATGATTTCATCCTATTAAACCAAGTGATAAAACTTTATAAGCATATTTTGCTTGAAGGAACTCATGGCAGAGATTATCCATTTTATTCTCACAGTAGTTCTAAGAATGGAAACGTGCCCATGGATCCAAAGACATTGGCCCACTGGGATATTGGGTCAGTCTTCTTCCCTTCAGCCCATACATGCCTTCAAAATCTCCTCCTGTAGTCTGGGAGAAATTCTAGAGTAGAACTTTGTGCATCGAGGGAGGAGAAGGAAAGAAGGATGAACCACTCCCTCACAGTTCCATTGACAGAACTGCTCCTATCAATGGATAGACATTGTTGGATACAAGGTCACATCATGGCTAAATTGGCAACTAAATTCAATTATCTCCCACCCAAGCCTCACACAGTCCATTTCAGGACACTGAATCTTCAACCATTAGCCTTCATGCCTTCTCAAAAAGTCATGGATTTGTCAACTTGCTCCATAGACCTGTCTGAGAGTATCATACACTTGTCAGTAATTACACTGGCTCCCCTGAGTCATTTTGTAATTATAATATCTTACAAATCATCAGCTAATTCAATCCTCTAATTAGAGCTGTTGAGTGTAATGTGGTCACTGTTTCTTAGATTTAAGCACCATGTCCATACACTTTATAAATTATGATGAAATGAAGAAAGCCTTCATAAACTTATGATCCTAAAGGAAAAGAAAAGAGTCATTTCATACTGTGTAACACTACAGAATAATCAAGTACATCACAGGTATTCTATGGACAGAAATATCATTTTAATAATTTTAAGTAGTCATGGCACTTTCAGGGTTCTGGGAACTTATACTCAAGGTGTGACCACATAAGTTATAGAATAAATTAACATAGGCTTATGAGTTTTTTATCTATTTGTAGTCACTGGAAGATATATCACTAAACAAGTGTGTTTTATTTAGCTAAGTTGTTTAATTCCCCCTTTTGGTGCAATAGAACTATAAATATAAATCAAATTCTATGAAAATATGAAAAAAATGGCTACATTATCTACAAAAATAGAGGAGGTGTAATTTAAATGTTATTAACTGTTCAGAAACATGACTTAGATGAGACATCTCTGCTGCTACATTCTGGCACTTACTGCAGAAAATGCACATAGAACTTCACGTCTAAAGAAGGCATATTGCTGAGATCTGAGTTTTGATACTTTCAGATGCTCTACCACAGAGTTCTGTATCCACCACCCCAACATGACAATGCCAGAAAAGGAGGATTTTAAGGTTCAGGAGCACTGATTAATTTTGTATGTTCTAAGTCTGGGCAAGCCCAGGGTGTGTGTAGGTTAAATTCCCATAGGTTTATAGGACGTCAAAGATAGGGTAAAAGACATCTATCATCTTCTGAGCAAAACAACCTGGAAACACATATTCCTTGATACAATGTGTAAGGGCACATTCAGACATAACTTTCTCAGCATTCCTGGAGCACTGACTCAGAATCACTGATTTTTCCCAGAGCCAAGTAGCCAACTATAGTAGCTTTCCATCCTCAGCTTACTCCCTTCTTTGCTATTTGGTCAGTGCCCTGCTAAGTCAATGAGAAAGACTGTAGATGTGTTCACGGTGTTGTCCACAACATTTTACTGACAATAACTGGTTTAAGTAAATCGCAGAAACATTTAATCCATACTAATTGTAACAACATTATTCTTTCATTCATTCATTTGGTCATGAGAATATTAACAATATACAGGATGCAAAATTAGAGTAACGTAGCTTCTGGTATCTAGCACACATTTATATACTTAATACAAATTCAGCTAAGATCCTAGCTGACAAGTTTCCCATGAAAGGGTGGTATGAAAAGATATTTTCCCCCAACGAAGATCTTACCTTGTATGCTAAAAGTCTCTCTAAAGTCTTATAGACTATTTGAAGTCTCATAATGCATTGTTGTTATTCTTGTTGTTCTTGTTGTGTGTTTTCAGGTCATTTCCCCCTTATGACAACCTTGAAGTGAACCTATTGTGGGAGTTTCTGGGGCTGAGAGTGTGTGATTTGCCTAAGATGACCCAGTGGGTATCCAAGGTGGAGCAAGAAATTGAACCCTGATATCCAGCATCATATTACAGTGCTCGTGCTAACTACAGCTATGACCATACTAGCAGCTGTCCTAATGTATCTATGTGTTCAAATCCGTTCCTGTTTCAGCCTTCTGTACAATGCTCCCAAGGTAGCATAAAAATAAAAATAAATAGAACAGAATAAAATTTACCATATAGTAGCAAGAGTAATATCAGATGCATTACCCAAAGGATCAGTAACATCTCACAGAAGTTATTTTTTAAAAAAAATCAACATGATAACTGGCTAAAAATCATTCTGGAACATTCTGGGGGGTAAAGTATTAGCTCTAAACATTGCTATCAACATTAATGCTGTCTGGGCCTTTTCAGGGAGTGAATTCCATGTATGATTTCAATCTGTGGGGTGAATTTAAAGGGAACAGTATCTACACACTTTCCTGCTACCTAGCCCCGACAAGCCTCTCCTGAGAGAGAGCACAAATAAAGTAAAACATGTTTCCCTATCTCCTCTCTGTTGCTTTTGTTTGATTGCTAAAATATATATCACTAAGAAGACAAACAAATAGGTTCTAGAACAGATCAAGCCTCAATTCTACCTGGAAGCCAAGATGAATCAATTGAGGCTGACAAAGGCGCGTTACAGACCACCCCTTTGGGGCGGCCTGTAGGCACACCTTTCCCTGCCGGATCAGGGCCTCAGTGGCCAGAGCAGCAGCCGCTGAAGCCCTGATCCGCTGCTTTCCGGGCTGCGGGGAAGCAGCAAAAGGCCCCTTCCCCGCAGCCTGGAAAGGGGTGTTCTTGGGGCTTCAAGCCCCAAGGACACCCTGCAGCGGCGGGGAGGAGGAGAAAGGGGCCGTTTGGCCCCTTTCTCCTTTGGTCCACTGGGCGCAGCCATCTAAAGGCTGCGCCCAGCGGACCAAACGAGGAAGGAGCTCTGAAACGGAGCTCCTTCCGGGGTCGCGGAAAGGGCGCCCTAGGCGCCCTGCCACGACCCCAATATGTCACAACCGCACCGCCTCATTTGGAGGCGGCAGGTCATCACGTATCGATGGCGGCGGCTGTGTGGAACGGCCGCCACTATTTTGTGCGTGCACAGCGCTCACTAGGGTTAGGGCGGTGCAGAAGCACTGCCCCGTCTTAACCCTAGTACGCGCTCTGCACGTACTTTTTACCCCGTATATAACGGGCCATAGTTTGGCCCCATCATGAGAAGAAATGAATATTAGAATAAGAAGAAAAAACACAATGAAGTGAGAAATGGTAGAAGGCAGTAGAAAGAGAGGAAGACCATGTGCCAGATGACTTAGACTCGATTAGAGAGGTACAGGCCTGAGCCTGCAGGACCTGAGCAGAGCAGTTGGGGACAGAGGGTCTTGGAGATGTCTCATCCACAGGGTCACCATGAACTGAAGCTGACTCAAGAGAAGTTAGCCACAACATCCTAGCAAATTTTGGCAGAAAAACACTACAAACTCCTTGAAACAAGCAAAATACTTACTTTAAATGGGGTTTTCTTACTTTATATGGGGTTTGTACTGTGTTTTGGGAAAACCCTGGATAATAA
>NC_056522.1:227915126-227937680 GCF_019175285.1 Sceloporus undulatus | reverse complement strand
TAATAATAATAATAATAATAATAATAATAATAATAATAATAATAATAATAATAATAATAATAATAATAATAAATTATTTTCCTGGTTCCTGTCACAATTAGAGTGTGTGGTTTGCTGCCAAAATCTGCCAGCACAGTTTTGGAAGTGCTTTGGTGGGCTGCAAAAATGGGGTTTAGAACTGCATGAGCCCTACTGATCATAGTTGCTCATCCCTCTAGGACATGTTATAATGTGCAATGTAATCATTGATTGCAAGATTGGCAGGTTGGCAGTTCAAGGCCTGGATGCCGCATGATGGGGTGAGCTATCATCACTAGTCCCAGTTTCTGCCAACCTACCAGCTGAAAAGCATGCAAACACAAGTAGATAAATGGGTACCACTTTGGTGGGAAGGTAAACAGCATTTTGTGTAATCATGCTGGCCATATGATCACAGAGTAGTCTCTGATAAGACTGGCTCTTTGGCTTAGTAATGGAGATGAACACTGCCCTCTATGCATGTGACAACCTTATCAACGGGGAACATCTTTAACTTTACCTTTAGTTTGGTAGAGCACTAGAGCTCTCTGACTAAAGCTATAAATCCCAGAATTCTGTAGCATTCAGTCATGGCAGTTAAAGTGGTGTCAAAACTGCTTAATTTCTTCAGCCAAGGCCTTACTTCCAAGATCCCTAGGTGTCTAAATATATTACCTCTCATGGGTCCAGCCAAGTTAACTTCTTGTTGAACCTGACTAGTTTTTTCAAAGCATTAAATGTTATCCTCAATTGAGAAATGAAACAAACATACTAGTTATTAATCTAAGTCATGAATTTCCTCCTCCCCCCTGTTAATATGCATTTTGGCTTGTAAAATGTCTGTGGAAAATAAATATGATCTCATTTTAAATGGAAAGTGCCCTCAGTACAGTTTTTCAAATCATCATCTCTCCCTGTATTGCCTTTCTAGCCCAGTACTGATGATGTACATACCTGTCTGGATTTGATGTATATTATTAAATTTTTGTAATTTTTCACTTCCAGACTATAATAACTCTGTCTATTTATGTGCTCTCATTCTGTCCTAAAGTATCCCACACATGTCCTACTCACAATATTACATTTCCCATAGAAGTCTTGATTACTCTTCTGATACACAGCTTTAACAGATTGTAACTCAAGATGAGCCATATAAACATAAAGACTAAGACAAGTATGCTGTATCACTATTATATATGCCTATGATGTAATGCAAAATAACAATTTTCCATTATAATTTCAAAATGCACATAATTAATATGCTGACTCTTTTAAAGCAGCTTTCTTAGTTGCATGTTTCTTCCTTTCTTCTTTACATAAGTTACTGAAGACTATCATATTTTCCCTACTGCTACAAGATGAAATGTAACAAGTATTTTATGTTCGTATCCGAGACACAATTTCCTCTTCTTCTAAGAGCCTCTCCCTGTGTCTCACTCGCTCTCCCCCACCTCTCTCTCCTGTTCTGCATTTGTGCAAAATACTGCTGGTAATTTTGTATATTTCTTTATGTATTCTATCCACGAACAAGCCATCAAAGAGACAGAGGTGAATGTTCTGCCATATCTGAAGAGCTATAAACATGTGTATGGAGTCAGAATTTAAAGATCTTGTTGAGGACTTTATACCCTTGGGAAAGACAGCATATCCAATTCATTATTTTTTCCTCTGACAATGGTGTTATTAGGAGACTAGTAATACCAGTTTGCCATATTATTTGTGCCTGCTATTAACTAAATGCTAAAGCCCATCCTTATTGAGGAAATTGTTCTGTTTAAGAACAGTGATCTGAAAATCAATCTGCCTTTCATCCACCATGAGAAAATCTAGACAGCAATGAAAAATGCTATTAAAAATGATGACTGTATTTAAAATGTCATTAGATTGCACACCCTTTGGTAACCTTCTTACAAACCAAAAAGCCTGTATATGCCATGGCTGTAGTCTAATAATATGTCCATCATTACTTTTGATTGTTAAGCAGCCCACCACTTTTCATGGGCAAATATTTTGTAAGTCATTCTGTATCAGTCTGGAACAAAATGTCTTGATGAGACCACCCCATTCCTGTTTATAATGTGAAATGAAACATGCATGTAGACTAAACAATCTTACATTTAAATCCATTTCCATTCTATGTGGTGGTGGGGAAGAAGAAATGCACAATACTATAATTTCAAGACATGGACGAGTTTTACTAGATTTTCCCAGGAAGAGGTGAAACCAAACATACTGATGTGGTTTCTTATGGTAGCCAGCCAGCCAGCACCTTATGTAGGGTGATGTCTGATTCTTCCATGTGTATACTTGCTAGAGTGGCTGACGTAGAAGGGCAGCTTCTGTCCGACTTATGTGAAGTTCTCTCATTTGTCAGCTTGCTTCCGCTCTGAGTGAGTGCATAAATTCTGAAGTATGAGTTTCTTTTTAATATTTCAACTTTGTATTCTCTGACTATGTTGACAATAAGGTCACATTCTGAATTTAATCTATGCACATGCAATGTGCAAAAGGAAGAGGGACCTATTACTAGGACAGGAAGCAACATATTTTCACCCACAGGCAAATGCTATACTAGGGCCATGCACCTGGAATGCTAGGGTGCAATCATTTTTTTTACAAGCCATGCCTTGGTTCAGAGAACTCTGCTCAAATTACCCCATGTCCCTTTTGCAATGTCCCCAGAGCTACTGGTTACAAGGGAAAGATGTGATGATAATTGGGGGAATGAAGGAAATGGTGTGGTTAACTAAGGTTAAGTACCTTTTACCTCCCAGTTCAGGCACTGCAGATAATATAACGTGTGAACAAAAGCAAGTTTCCTTCTGCTTGCAGTGAAATACATTTATAGCTCTGCTATGTGACTAAAAATAACCATGTTCAGAAACTTGGCAATATATGTATTACCCATTGCATAGTTGCATGCAGACATCTACATGTGGAAGCCTGTATATCAGGCTGTAATCTCTGCCACTTGCAGTAGAAGGCACACCACTTTGCAATATTTCCATAGCTCCCTAACTAAATTCAGCCATAACCAGTTGTTCCCTACTCTGCCAAGCAGTGTCTCAGTTCTGGTTGCTACTGATATACCTAGATACTATACTTGGGATGCAACAGCAAAGACATACTATTGTGCTAAATCTTACTGTAAATACACAAGGCAGCAAATGACCCACAAATAGTGAAAAGTGCATCTGTTGTATGAATGGCCAGAATATAGCAGGTATTATATAAGGATTCTCACATTTATTGGCATGTCAGATTCTGAACCTATGAAAGAAGGACTCAGATGCTAAAAGCTGAAAAGCACCTTGCATCACTCATAAAGGGCCTGAAATAAAATGATTATTTTTTAGATGGACTTGCTCTCCCCTAAGCAAACTCAGCTCTATTTTATGCCAAATGAAAGTTAGATGAATCTCATAATGATAAATTATGGCTGCTGGCACAATTAATTAAGGCTTCAGGAGAGGAGAGTGCAACTTTCAACTTAGTAAAAAGTGTCATACATGAAAAGTGACAAATACTGGGGAAAGTAGATAAATACAGTCTGCTTTCCCCACATATTCTGAATCCATTGAAAATATTTTTTAAAAAAAAAAAATCCAAAAAGCCAACATTGATTTTTGCCATTTTATAGAAGGGAAACCATTTTACTGCACCATTGTATATGATGGGATGTGAGCATCATGGATTTTGGTATCCAAGGTGAGTCCTGGAAACAAACCCCAGGAGATACCAATCCCCAGAAGATACCAAGGGGGAACTTCTGTGCAAGAAGAAAAGCTGACTCCATAAGAGAGTGGGAAGAGAATGAGTAAATATAAATAGGCCAGCATTATTCATCTGGGCATTTTCTAAAATAAGAAAGAAGAAGAAATATTATTCAGCCACAAAATGTGCATGTGTGTATGCATTGTACAAATGTTTGCACCATACCACTGCACTATAATGTGATTATAGAAAGCAAGCAAGGCTAAATTGTGGTGAACAGTTAAGTAGCATTTGAAATGATATCTCCCTGTGTGAATGAATTAAGCCACAGGAATCATTAAAAAAAAAAAACACAACCAAACTACACAGTCATCATTACACAGTTTTGTTTCCAGCTCTCTGCCTCTTTTAAAACTGAAAAAGCTTGTAGTAATAGAAATTTGCTATGTAGAATTTCTAATGTACACTAGAAATGGACTAATCTAATCTACTCCCCCTTCACCGCATCAAGAATATTATCATCTAGGCTTTCAGGAAGACAGTGCAATTGATACCTGCCAACAATCACTCAGTGTCATCATGTTTTTGTCATGAAAATTCTTCCAGGTTGCAGTCACTGGGGAAAGTCAACTTAGTATAGGCCGAATATTTAGAAGAGCTTTGATAAGCATTATTTGGTGCTTCTGAAACAACCTACAGATTAACAACAAATGGACTGTAGTTCACCTTATCCACATCCACATTACTGTTTTCACACAGTTCCAGAATAGCAGTATCCTCAGAGTAAACTAGCAACACATTATTCCACAAAGCTTCTTGTCACTATCATTATTGATTGGCTACATCCCTGGAGGACTGGCAGAGTGGGTAAGGGAAGTGATTAATGCCTCTCTACAGCAAGGCAGGGTTCCAACATGCCTAAAAGAGGCTGTGGGAAGACCTTTTTTTGGGGGAAAAACTTCCATGGATCCTACTGCACTAGATAATTACAGGCCAATCTCCAATCTTCCATTTTTGGGCAAAGTGATGGAACATGTGGTGGCTTCCCAACTCCAGGTTTTTCCTGGATGAGACGGATTATCTAGATCCATATCAGTCTGGTTTTATGCCTGGTTATGGGACAGAAATAGCTTTGGTTGCCTTGGTGGATGACCTACTCAGAGAACTGGACAGGGGGGAGTGTGTCCCTGATGGTTTTGCTGGACCTTTCAGCAGCTTTCGATACCTCTGACCATGGTATCCTTCTGAGCCGCCTCTCTGGGATGGGGCTTAGCGGCACTGTTCTACAGTGACTCCAGTCTTTCCTGGAGAAGCGCTCTCAGAAGATGGTGCTGGGGGATACCTGTTTGTCTCCTTGGCCATTGGCCTGTGGGGTCCCTCAGGGCTCAGTCCTGTCCCCTGTGCTTTTTAACATTTACGTAAAACCGCTGAGAGAGGTCATCCAGAATTTTGGAGTAAGGTGTCACCTGTATGTGGATGACACCCAGCTCTATCATTCCTTTGCACCTAATTCCAAGGAAGCTGTTTCTTTCCTAAACCAATGTCTGGCTGCTGTAATGGACTCAATGAGAGCAAACAAACTGAAGCTTAATCCAGACAAGACAGACGTGCTCCTGGTCAGTTGAAAGACAGATCAAGGAATAGGGATTCAGCCTGTGTTAAATTCAGACTGTGTTACATCTCCCCTGAAAACTCAGGTTTGTAGTTTGAGGGTACTTCTGGATTGAGCACTAAGCCTGGAAACCCAGGTATTGGCAGTGACAGGAATGCCTTTGCAGAGCTAAAAATTGTGTGCCAACTGCACCCATTCCTGGAAAAGTCAGACCTGGCCACAGTGGTACAAGCCTTGGTTACATCTTGTTTGGATTACTGTGATGCACTCTACTTGCCTTTGGAAAGTGCTCACAAACTCCAGCTGTGTCCGGGAAAGCAGCCAAAGGGCTGATAAGGCAGCTAGTTCTCAAACAAACAACCCCCTCCCAGCACAGCAAAGTCAGTGTAAGCTACACAGTCCTAGAGAGTTGCAGTAGCTTTACCAAAAGGGATTACCAAGAGAATTGTCAGACAGTCCGAGGTTCAGGGTAACAGATAGGCAGGTCGATAAAGCAGTCCAAGGTCAAGGTTTCCGGGTATTCAAGACAAGAAGCCAAGGAGCCAGAGACAGAGTCTTTCCCCTAAAAGAGTCAGATATCCACTGGCAAAGAACCACACATACTCCAGGTGCTTAAGAAGGCAAGGAGCTGGCCTTCAGCTGTGCCTGATTACGAAGACGCTTCTGATAAAGCCTCCGAGATCTTCGAAGGCCCTCTCTTTCTGCTCGACGCTCATTGAAGGTAGGCACACTGCCCAGATCCTCCTCCATGTCCACAGCCTCGGCACCAGGCAAACTTGACTGCTGAACCTCTGGAGGGGCCATAGACTCTGCTCCAGCAGAACTAGGGCCAGCCTCTGGCTCCTCCATTACAGGTTCAAGCCCCTGGGGCTCTGGCTCCTCCATTATAGATTCAGATCCCAGAGGCTCTAGCTCATCCTTTGCGTCCTCCAAGCCATCTTCCAGGCTGGGCATGACAAGCTGGTCCAAAGAGCTGCAGCCAGGCTGTTAACTGAAGCTGGCTAAAGAGAGCATACAACTCCCTTGTTGCAACAGCTCCATCAGCTGCCAGTCCGTTTCCGGGCACAATTCAAAGTGCTGGTTTTGACCCATAAAGCCATATATGGCTTGGGTCCAGACTATTTGAAGGACTGTATCTCTCTGTATGTGCCTCTGAGAATATTGAGGTCATCAAGAGAGGCCCTTCTCTCTATCCCACTACCCTCTCAGGTGTGTTTGGTAGAAACAAGAGAAAGGGCTTTTGCAGTGGCTGATCCTGAGCTTTGGAACTCCCTCCCTAGGGAGGCCAGGATGGCTCCATCCCTGCTATCCTTCCAGCGGCAGACAAAGACATTTCTACGCTGCTAGGCTTTCTTATGTCAGGGATGATGTTTTGTTTTTGTTTTAAAAAGTTTTAAACTTTAACTTTTAATAATGTCATGTTTTTAATTGTTGGAAGTGTTTGTTTTTTAAATTTGTATTTTGCATGTTTTGTACTGTTTTAGATTTCTAAGCCACCTCGATTCCCTGTACTAGGAGGAAGGTAAGATATAAATAAACATAATAAACATAATAAACATAATAAACATAATAATAATAATAATAATAATAATACTTCCTTACAGCTCCCAATTTGCTTTCTACCTTATATTTAGTCCAATTTATCTGCTTTGATTTCACCCTTCCCACTTCTACTAGTGTACCCTTTGTCATACTCGATGTGAGAATTATCTTCTATATCATACATTTCCACATGGACAGATATCAACATACTAGTTGTAATGCCCTTAATACACAACTACCATGTGTTTGTAGCTGGCTATCAGCAAGTGTATATTTTGAAGCCACTGCGTAGCTGATATCTGATTTTAATCCTTGCCTATCCACTGAACTTGACTCAAATTATATTGCCTCCCTCAGTACTCTTGCTTTATCCAGGGCTGCCTCAAGGATTCATTTTTCTGGTCCACTCTCTCACTTCAAAACCACATTTATAAACAAGTCTGCAGTTAAAACACAGGAAAACAAGGAGATAAAGCAGAGGATTACCTAGCCCAGGAACCATTTTATTGGACCAGAAAGTTTACCACATTAACCCTAGAATGTTTTTTTAATTAGTTAAAATAAAAATTATTTAACAAAGCAAAACAAAATAAACCAGAAGTTTAGTATTTCAAAGATTTAACAGCTTCCAGGAAATTATATGCCTGAGTGTTGAGGGTGGCAATGTAAGCTTTACATCCATAACCTCCTATTAAACCAATCTCCATTTAGGATCTCAGACAACAAGGATAGAAATATATCTTTCCTGAGAATCACAACTGGGATAAATGTTGAACTACATTTCCCAGAACCCTCTGGCAATGCTGGCAGTGGATATTGGAAGTTATAACCCAAAGTATTGGATCACAGTCAGTGGGGAAATTATGGGAGCTGTTGCATAAAAAAAAAAATGTAGCTTTCCCAACTTTAACTTCTGCTGAAGGTAGACAGTAGTTCTAGCCTAGGTAAACCTACCACCTCACACAAGATAGCTTCATGCATCCTAAAAGAAGGCTGAAGCTTTGAAATAGTCTTTCAAAATATGTGGGTATTTGAACACATACAGTTGCCACCCTTGTAGCATGAATACTCCATGTACAATGTTGCCATGAGAACATTGCTGCCACCAGAGTAATTCAGCAAAGTAAATTGCAAGGAGATAAGGGAGGACTGGCCCTTCCCATTCCATGTTTTGATAATATGGTTTGTTAGCTGAGGGTTCTGCCTGACTGCCTCAATTGCAATGTAATATGGATAAACACAGTGGCACTCTGCAATTTCCTCTAAGTCTTATTAAGAGTGATGACTGACTCAGAGCACTATGGGTGAGAGATGACTGATAACTGTTTTTATACCATTATATCTACCTATCAGGTATTTTTTAAAAAATGAATTTTAACTTTAATCATTCCTTTCTATGTACAGTTTAGGAAAAAAAATCCCAAGGGATCCATCTTTTTCTGTTTATGAACAGCTGTGAGCAGGAAACATGGTTTATGGTATAGTGGTTCTAAATTAACTCATTTATGAATCTCATTAAGATGTAAGCTAAATTTGCTGTCCCCAGACAATTCCAATGGATTTCACTAGGTCAAGCATTTTATTTCATTAAAAGAAGGCAAGGTATTTATTTTTATTTTTAAAAAAACAACAAATTTAAAAATCCACCCAGGTTCTTATGTTTGTTCATTTGTTTTTTAAAAAAATCCATTAAAGCAGCTGGAAAAGCAGGTTAGATGAAGATAATAGTTTATGTCTGTTTTCTTCCAGAACTTCCCAGCACATCCTGTATTTCACAACTTTGCCCATTCTTCTATAAGAAAATTAGCCACCACATTTTCTAAATATTAATATCAATTCCTCCTCTCCCCCTGCCAACCCCCCCCCCCCAACAACAACAACCAGGACACGCAGAATGAACATCATAACTTCAAAATGCATTGCAATTTACCTAATTTCCTGGAACCGCCACCTGTTTGCATGTTTAATAAAGTAATGTTGGGCCACTCTCAGTTAGTTTTTGGCACAAAAGGCTGTGGAAACAGAACACTCACAGTGGAAGGCCAGGGAATATAGAAAGAGACTGAAAAACAGAATATTAAAGCCAGGCAGAGAGAGAAAGAAAAAGGAAGAGTAGGTCGAGGATGCTTTAATAGGAGTAAAGTCAGAAGAGCAAAGCTGCTTAAGAATGTGCTAGAAGCAATTTATTCAACTCACGTATTTTAAAGATATCTATATTGTACCCTACATCAAATATTCATGAAATGTCATTCAAAAATTACATAATTTAGAATTAAAATTATTTAAATAATGAAGAAGCAATTTAATGAAATTTAAAACAAACTAAATTATATAAAATAGTTTAAATAATTGAAAACAATTCCAATAGCCCCAAACCATATTCTTATACTGATTCCAGTAAAGAACCTTAGACCTGGAGGCTTTGGTAAAAAGCCCTACTTTAGCTCTTAGCACCAAAATTCAGTCAAAGCTGGTACCAAATAGGCCTCCAAGGGCAGCGGGTACAATTGTGGACCCATAAGAGAAAATCGGGGTATCTTTATCTTTTGCCCTTCCAGCAGATTTTATTACTAAGGCAGGTATATATATAGAGAGGTGCTTCTTCCATTTTCAATATCCCAGCCCATTTAATGTTTTAAATGCAACTACCAACACCTTGGATTCAGACAAGAAATAAAGAAGTAGCTAAGGGAATTAAGTTAAAACTAGTGCCATGTGATTTCTGCAAGTGGCCCCTTAGTCTCCCATTACAATCAGCAAAAATTGTCATTCCTTTGACGGGAGTTGTAGTACAACACATCTGGTGTACTTGGTTCAGATTTCAGATATACAAGTACTACTTTTGTACCATCTAGTCATCTCACAGAGACTACATCTGTGAATAATCTGAACAGCTAAGTATGAGTTCATGAAGTCAAAAACGTCTTCAGTCAAATAAAATGATCATTATTTTCTGCATGGAACTTTTAATCTTCCATTAAGTGGCATTTAGATTCTCCAGTGATACCGTCATCAAATTAAATATATTAATAGACCGATAAACAGTGGAGTAATCAGCTGAAATTACATTTTAATCAAAGGGCAAAGTAGGAAAAGGAATAGACAGAAATCATATTAGGCATTTCTAATAGCATTATAATTTTTCATTGTAGTGCTACTACTATGGTAACTCTAAATTGAAAACTATTAAAACACAATTTTCTAAGGTAACCTAACCCTTATATAATTCACAGGGATGATAGCATACTCTGTAGGGGAAAGGAATGTTAATTCGTTTCATTTACAAGCACTTTTCTCCAAACTAATTATAATTTAAAATATTGGTTCCCTATTTCCATTTCAGATTTAGCAGTTTTTAGCAGACAATGTGTTAGTTGGGGATTTGGGATTATTTAATCTTAAAAGTCCCCAATTTATGCTGGCAGAATTTATGTTATACTGCCATTTATCCTATCCATCGCAACCCTTATGATGCTGCAAAAAAAGAAGCTGCTTTAGGTGCTTCTTTTTTGCTCTGCATCAGTGACATGCGGTCTGGTTGCTGTGGCAATGCTGCGTAGCAGAAAAGGCTGGCATTTTCCAGCTGCTGTTTCTGGTCAGGCATGGCTAGAACTCTGTAAATTTTGAAATCTTGATAAAATCATGGAAAAATTAATGAATAGGAAAGACAAGAAGCAATTTTCATATTTCTAAGTAAAATGTTATTATATATCTTCTCTGTTTCTTGGGTAGGGGACTAATTTTTGGCTTTCCTACTTAGATAGTACCTGAAAGTTTCTGAGTAACAGTGGGGCTTATATCTATGTAGATGTGTATAGAAAAGTAAATACAGAAGTTAACTTTTATTTTGCCCTTCTTCTCACTGACTTCTAAAAGGGGATGTAAGGAAAACCTGCATATATTCTAATCTTCAGTAAGGGAAAACTGTCCCAGCTGATCAAGACACCCCACTGAAGCAATGGCCAACTGCTGTGAGATTTTTTTAAAATTCATTTTTGTATTATCCCTCTGCCCCCCAAAAAACAACCATTTAACTTTTTTTAAAATGGAAGTTTCCACAATTTTTGGTGTAGAAGATGGTGGGCTTGGTACAAAATTGAACATGAACTTTTTTTTTTGCATAAAAGTAGTATTTTGTGCAAGCAAGAACTTCACTGAAAAGTGAAAAGAAAAAAGTTAAAAATCATTGAAAAATTATGTTCAAACCGACCTCCCTTCCAACCCTCTGGACCCTCCTATATCTCCCTTCTTGTAAGTACAGTGGGCCCTTGTTATTTGCTGGGGTTTGGTTCCAGGACCCCTCATGGGTAACAAAATCCACGGATGCTCAAGTCTCATATAATACAGTGGCATAGTAAAATTGTGTCCCTTGTATAACATGGCAAAATCAAGGTTTGCTGTTTGACATTTATGTTTTTAAAATATTTTCAAGACGTGGGTGCTTGAATCCGCGGATAAAAAGATCAATGGATAAGGAAGGCCAACTGTAATATGTATCACTGCAGGATACAGTACTTGTCTGAAAAGTGCAATGAAAACATAACAAACATAAGAAAAATGGCAATATCTCTATGTAAATGAATTATAGCTTGGCATGTAGTCCTGATGTAATGCTGTGTCCATGAATGAGTGAGGGCTGAATATTATTATTATAATTTTATTTATTTATATTTTGCCTTCCTCCCAGTACAGGGAATCAAGGCATATAGTCATGACCTCAATTATTCACTCTGCTCAGTGTTATAGTTTACCTTTCTCCTGAGCTTGACTTACCATTGCATACAAACATGAGATTCTAGTTTGTCACAAAATGCTTAGTTAAACAAACCAGCTTCATTGAATGATGACTTCTTTTCAAGGGATTAGAGTTTGTCATTGAACCACAGCCTCTGGTTCATATGCAAGAGCAAGACAAAATTAGAGGAAAGTGAATCTAAGCACAATGAAAATCACATTTGGGCTTGTTGTATCACTTAAACCTTTGTTTATTATTAAGTGCTAACAAAGCCTTTGAGTCCTTCATTTGAAATACATAAGCACTCATTCTCCAGAGTCTCTGCTTAATTTCTCAGCTCCATAACTCCTTCAGCAATTAACCACTTTCTATCCAGAGCTTGGAAGGTTATTTTTGGACTACAGCTCCACAGATCCTATAAGCAGCATGACCACCATGCTGGCTGCAGGATTTGCAGCTTGAAAACTTAATTTTCCAAGCTCTCCTCAGAACAAAATGCAACTTCTATTAACACTGAACAATTTTTTTTGAAGATAATTAATTACACAATGAAATATTATCATTATATCATAATAGGTGGGAAACATATCAACTATTCCATTTTAGAAGCATGAAAATACATGCATGAGTAACTGAGGCTCCAAGGAAGGGTGCTAGAAAAATAATCATATTACTATATTATTATTCAATTATGATTATAATTCAATTATGGTTTGAAATACTTCAGAGACAAACCCCAAATATTTTACTTGGGAGGAGTGTTGTTGGGTTCAGCAAATGGTCACAATTATTGGCAGATGAAAGCAGGTAAGACTTTAAAATCAAACCTCTCTGGGAGGTTTCTTCTTCTTAATCTTTGCAAGGCAGTTTATGCTGTAGTGCAAAGGCACATTTATCTTTCATTTTTCAAGAAAGCAATAAAAAAATAAAAAGAGACATCCTATTACCCTTTTGCAGGTCAGTAGCATTTGAATGACATCATGTACATCCCAAAGATGAAGGAAATGGCAGAGCCTTTCACTAAAATGTGTTAAAATAGATTTGAAAAATTATAATCTAAATGGCAATATGTTCCTCTTAATGCTTTCTATAAATGATTTCTGAAAGAAAGTTACAGCTTCATAGAGAGTTCTATACAGGATGGAAAGGATTACTTTATAAACTAGCTATGTGATATGTGTGGCATTCTGCCTTACTGCAAAGCAGACAGTCATTGAGAGAAGAGAAGAGAAAAAGCACTGTCACAGGAAAGATCACCTGCCTTCACTTCCATTAGAATTTGACTCACACAGACCTTTGAACCACCTACCCATCTCACATTTGAGAAACAGAAAAGGATAGGCATGGAGTGCACTCTAGGTCTGTCACTAGACTGCTCAGGGTTGCCTACCCTATAGCAGTAATCATTTTAGTGCACACCTATTTCACTAGGCAACAGCAGCACCAAGAGATGGAGGTCTGTTCAGCTGGTGATTGGAGTTCAGGGGAGTTATATTTCTAACCTTCTCCCACCAGAAAGCAAGGCTATGACAAGGAATTGTCATGGGGTTTCTGCTTCTGATTGTCGCCACTCACTGGTGAGGCTGTCTTGGAAACCTCCTCCTGTGTTCCAGCTGCCAGTTGAAGAGACTTCCATCGCTCCATGGGGTTGCTGTCATTAACAATTGTGACAATATTGCCACAGTCATCAATATGTAGGCTCACTGAATACAGAGCAGTTGTGGATCCATAACTCTCCGTTAGAAATCTAACTGCAATACAAAATGCCAGCAAGAGTCTATAAACTGAGTTAGCCATGTCCAGTTTTCCAAATGTTAAGAGGCCTGCAACCTCATCACTGTTAGGTGTTCTGGATGATGTGATCCCAAAATGCCCAACAACATCTAGATTATCCATATTTAGATTACATTATAAAACACCCCCATTTTGCTTATTGTGCATGAAACACATCAAATACAACAAACTTAGCTTTGTCCAGGAAATGTGTGACACCAAATGCTGCAAGGAAAGAGAAAATGGGTCAATAGCCAATCAGATTGTCCTTATTCCTGGCAGAAATGTGCCCAAGGGAGGTTATCCACTCTTCCCATTGGTCCATCATTTTTTTAAAAATCTGCATTTCAATGGATGCCAATGGCTGAATCACATAATTTTTCATAATTGGCTATTCTTTTTTCTCATAGAATCATTCTTATAGTTATAGACATGAACACATTGTATTGCAAACCAGTATTATATATATTTCATATCTATGTAGGGTTTGCTGACCAACTCATTAATAATGAGACCAGACACAAGAAAACTGGGATATAAAATGGGCAACTTTATTTAACTCAACTTATTTAAACTTATTTCTTCGAGAACTGCAAAAAAACAGGGGGGAGAACCTTGTGTAGGAACAGCTGGCAGATGGTCTGCTCCAAGACCAATTCCCCAGCTTCCAAAGGGCAAAAACACCTGTGCCCCAAGGGCAATCCATACTTTGGGTTGCTCCCCAGCCGGCATCCGGAAGGCCAACCCAAGACTCCCCCACTTAACTTGCCAGACTTAAGTGAGGGTTTAAATCTCAAGCCAGCCCCAAGGCAAGTCTCTTTCCCTTCACGTTTACTCGCAAGACCTAAACGTGATTTCCAGAGATCTAGCTTCACCCTTTAGGAGGGTGCCGAGGTGTTCACCAAAACGTCTATCTCCCCCCGCCTATGCGTGGAACCTATTTATGACCACACCCATGCCAATTGTCAAAGTCCTCAACCAACAGTGTGGGGTAGGCGAAAAACCCTTGGAAAGGGGAGAAAATTCCTACCCGGCCCCGAGGCGACCAAAATTAATTTTCACGCTGATGTCGAGGCGGGAGGGTGGGCCAGCGTTTGAAGCCAAGTGAGAGGAGTTTGGGCAGGGAAGCCTCAAGCAGGCTAAACCCCGCCCCCTCCTCTCCCAACAGCCAGCAGAGCATGCTGTTTTCCTTTAACATGCTGGTCTCTAATGAGAGGCCAGCAAAATCTCCTCCCCAGCCCAAATGGTCGGGGAGAAGCATAATGCATGAAGATAATACTTTCTGCTGGTCCTATCACTAGCCTCTTCTTGTGTACACATGAAGTCTCTACTGAACAGAATATATGAATACATCAATACATTGCAATAGATCACAGATTTGACTTCTACTTATTTGTTTGTTTGTTTGTTTGTTTCTATGCCATCTTTCTCCCAGTAAAGGACCCATGGTAGCTCACAAGATATGCAAGGGCTTTGCTCAAAGGGCTTCTGCATGATTTTCATGGATCCTCCCTTTTCCTGAACCAAATCTCATACCATTCTTTGGATTTCTTTTCTACTTTTATGGTACATTTTCAGTCAGCTGAAGGAAATGTGCTCTACATTATCCTAATATTCAATAGCCACTGTTCCTTAGGGGGCATTCACACTCATTTTTTTTTGTCCCAAGGAGCTGCAGATCACTGCACTGATGCATATCAAGTTTGTTGTTCCCATTTTGTTGTGTGTTCGCAAATCTCTTCAAGTCACTTTAACCTTAGTGTTATTCACATATGCATTTTTTCAGGTTAAAATGGACCTGCCTCCCTTCTAAGGAACAAAACAGAGTGATCCGAATCATTTTGGAAGCTTATTCACACTTCCAACAAGGAAGATCTTTCAGGAAAAGTTGGGGGAGGGAATATCCTGGGTTAAGTGGTTTTTTTGCTATCCCCTGCCCCCAGTGCATCGCATGCATTTGGGACATGTGTGAACAACAAGGATTCAACCTAGATGCATCCTGGATTATTTTCATAGTGTCAATGGGAACAGCTAAATATTTGTTGAAAGTAGGTGGGAAAATGGTACTGCTATAGCTAAACAATAGTTAACATTATGGGAAAAACAATTGAAACGACATTGACAGCTATACTGCCATTTATGTCAGTGAAATCTTCTAAGTAAATCTGAGTTTTGGCCTTAGGAGAGGTTTTTTTGTTTTTGTTTTGTTTTGTTTTGTTTTGCTACAGAGTCAGCTGTAACCCAAGGAATATTTTCATATAAATTTCCTATTCCAGGGTCCGCCTAATTCTAGAAAATCAGTTCTCCAGCATTACGGGTGTCATCACTCATACTGATGCTAGAACTTTAAAAGTCCTAAGAACATATTCTATAGAATCAATTAACATTTACTTAGTCAATATTTAATATAGAGTAATACAAACAACCACACACACACACACACACACACACACACACACACAGAGAGAGAGAGAGAGTTTGCCTGGGTACAGATCATAACATCCAGATCTTCTGCCAAACATTTAAAAAAAAGATTTGAGCTGACCATGTTAACCTGACATGTCTTCCCAACACTGTCATAATTAATTAAGATTACAAAATATATTTACCACAGTGTTTTTAGAACTGGTAGAAAAGTTCCATCTCTTGGATAGAAACAGGACAGTGTTATGCTGTCCAGTAAGTGCTTAATATCTTACTATAAATATGGAAAAGACTCTAGCGCACCTCAAACCCTGGGTTAGAATTCCTAGGCAACTAAGGGGAGGAAATGCTTACTTGGTATCACCCTCCCTCCACAAACACGCTTGTTGCCCTTCGTGTGTGTGTTTAATACCAATCAGTCAATACTCAGAGTACTAGCAATTCATACTAACTATAGGTAAACCTTATATAGCTTCATCTGTTTAATTTCTGTGTCAAGCAGCTATGAAAATCATAAGAGCAAGGCCAGTGAAAAATGATGAGTTATCATTTATAAACAACTACAGCAATCAGCCATAAATGCCTGCCTTTTCCACTTCTCTTACGGAACAAGCTATGGAATTGGATATGAGAGCCACAGAAGTTTAGGAAGCTATATAGGACATATTACAAAGCTCACTACCTCTTTTGCTAAGCATTGTCTAGCTACAAGATGTAGACTTCCGTAACTTCCCACATACATTAATTCATTATTGCCCTTGAGTAGAGATCTATCTGGCACCCTCTTGAATAACCATCCCTTTCTCCAGTTTCGAGTTGGAACAAAATGAAATATCATACCGTCTTTTTACTATATTCTCCTATTGTAGCTGCCTCATTAGTATCCTAAAGCCAGGGGTAGGCAACCTTTTTGAGCCAGGGGCCGGGTTGCTGTCCCTCAGACAACTGGGGGGCCGAAGCAAAAAAATAAATAATTAAATATTTTTTTTAAATTAAATAAATAAATAAACCAGGACAAATATAGGACATTTTCAAATGGTGAACATTTTTTTTAAAAAAGTGGAGGACACACAAAAAAAATTGCTGATTTTTTTAAAAATGTTAATATAAATGCATGTTTCTGAGGCGTCTATAGACAATTGCCCCCCTTGCCCCTGGCAGCAATCGGCGGCAGGACCGGGCTGGGGCCGGTCCCAAGGCCTCGCCGGGCCGCATCCGGCCCGTGGGCTGCAGGTTGCCTACCCCTGCTAAAGCCATGTTGTGCAGCCCACAACTTCTTTTCATCCCCCACCACCTCACTTTTGAAATCCCATAGTTTGCCATTTTATTTGCCAATTTGTTGTAGTAGTTTTTTAAAAATACAAAAACAATCAAATAGATTTTCCAGAAAACTTTGAACTTTTCCCCTCTCTTCCCTCCTTCTTTTTGGGGTTTTGGATGGTCTCTTTACAACTCTGACCAAATGGCCATTATTTAGTGCTTCTTTAGTTTTTTTTTTTTTTTTTTTTTTTTTTGTCAAATTGTGCCAGTTTCAGCTAGTTTTACCATACAAGAAGCCAGAAATTACTCTCCTAAGAAAACATTTAAGCTAAATTCTCCTAGTTGTCTGTGTTTGGCAATTGCCTTTTTTCAAAACATGAAGGAGTAGACATCAGATGTATTTCGAGACATACATCCAGAGAAAGCATAGTAAACTTGTATAGTTGCATCATGACACTGGGCTTATCTCAACACTACAGTTATTACTTCAAGTTTCATCAAAAACTGCTCATAAATTTGGTTTGGCATTCATTCTCTTTGTCTGAAAAAAGAAATAAACCTTCTGAATATTGGAATTCACTATGGTATCAGGAGCCAAATCTACATTAGCGATGAATGGAGGTAATTCAATGGGACAATGGGTTTGGTAGCTGCATACATACAAAATTGGTGATTTGCAGCTCAGCAGTGAAGTGCTAATAGAAAAATTGTCTTCATTTCCCAGTATTTCCTTAAACCCAGGGTAATACTACAAACCTGAAAATTACCATTTTCACCTGTAGTTTTCCTTCTACATCTGATTCTGCCAGGTACATGTGTAACCAGAACATGATAGTGAGTTTCTGAGAAAACATGTCATGGGAAGGAAACCTGTTTTTCTTTTCTCCTTTTTAGCTTCAAAAGCCTGGAGCTTGTTGGGGTATCTTTAATCTGCAGCTTCAATGTAAGATGCAAGTTTATTTCAATGTGTCCTTCTTGTGCCAAATGCATTTAAAAATGGCCAGAGAAATAACACATCAACAGTAAGGTCACAAAGATTAAAAGAACTCATTTATCCACATTTTTATTCAGAATGGTATGGCTAATTGCTACAACTTCTGTGAACAACACATGACCTACATATCCATTCTTAGGTTTTCCCAGGACTATTATACCTACTTAGATTATTGCTGCTGGTCATAGAAGAGTCATACAGCACTTTGCATTGAAGCTACATAACTCAACACAATAATCAGTTGGGATTATTGGCTATTACAGAAAAACAGAAAATTAGGAGTGTAACGCCTGCATCCATACTTTGGAGCATCTCTTTTTGGTCATTATGTCTTCTAATATATTTTAACATTTGAGTTTTAAAGAAAATAGTAATAGCAATTGCCAGAATTAATCTCAAATTATTAACCCTGATCTCACTAGCAGCACAAACATTTTCAAGCAGGTATTAAAAATGCTTTGATTTGGTTCCTTGGAAGCCAGGAAGTTCCTACTGGAAATTTTCCTGGTCTGCAGCTGTTTAAGGGAATACTCAGATTATCACACCGTTAAATCTCACACTGTGGGATGAAGGTTCAGCACTTATACAGAAGAAACAAGCAATACAGGATAGAGAAAAAAGAAGAGGGGCCCAAATGAAATGGAAGAAGATTAATCATTAGAGGCTCTCTTACAGTCAGTTGCTATTTTGGCAATTTAGAGGAGGAGAAGGTGGATTGCAGTTCAGCCTGTGGAGTCTTCCCAATACCCAGCCCCCCAAGGTTAGTTCTTATCTCCAGAAAGTGAGTTGCAAATTTCATCCCATTATCCTCTGATACATCTAGAAAGACCCCCACATTTAAGACTTCTTTTCACTCCAGTTTTTAGTCCTGGAGTGCAATTTTGGTCCAGTTTCCATCTGCTTTTGACATGCACATCCTCTAAATGCCCCACCTTTAAAGCAGCTGTAAGCTGCTTTATTTGCCTATATGTTTTGGCCTTTGTGTATGCAAAATGCTCTATATCTGCAATGCAAATTAGCAATTCAGGATGTCTGGTAATGATTTCTCACTGCCTGGAAGAAAAAAAACAATTTTTCTTGCCTTTTTATTTCAAACATGGTAGCAAAATGAATAAGCTGGAAAGAAACTGATTCATGTGCCTATCACCACCTATATAACCCATCTCTATGGAAAATAAAATCTAGCTATTCTCTAGTTCCTTTTTAATTTAAACATAAACATGAATATCACTATACTAATCTATTTTCAAACTAACAATAAAAGTTCATAATGTAGATGTACCCCCTTTCTTCATGGAAGAATAAAGCCAGACTGAAATTCAAAATTAAAATAAAATGTCTAAGTGCCAGAGTAAATAATAAAAATCATAGCCACATGTGAAGTCATTCACAACAGCTTTTAAAATAATATAAAGTAATGGAATGCTTTTAAATGCAAGCAGCATGAACAAACAAACAAAACTGTTCCTAAAGCTTTTAATATTTGATTCGCCATTTTCCTGTTGACGTTCTGCATATTTCATTTATATTTTTAATGTATTGTTTTCCACAATAAAGCCCTCAAAAATTGCCTTAAAGGCAAAAAGTTTGAGATCCAGCTGCTCCTACAATCATCTTCATCTTTCAAACACTTAGAACATAAATTAGGTTAAAATGATTATCGTGGATTTTACTGGGCTTGTAGAAACATGCTGTTTCCTAGTATTCCAATTAATTATGTCCCTTTGAATTTTTATAGAGCATGCTGTGGTACAAGTACCCCATATGTTCTAATTAATTGTATTTTTAAAATGGGGAATGTGCCAACTCAAGAAAATAAGTTACATCTGGAAAAATAAGAAACATAAGGATCAAAACAATGCAGGGGGAAATTTCCTAGTTAATTTGTTTTATCGCATTAAATTCCTCTACTTAATTTTACTCAAAAATCTTCATTTTTTCCCAATAAACACAATATAACATCACCAATGATTAAGTAAAGAACCATAAATCAATTTCCATACACAAATTGCACATGGAAATTATAATATTGTGTTATTAAGATTTGTGTTTCTTTTTTCTTCAAAAAATATACAAATTGGACTTATTTTCTTGTGGTACCAACTGGATCATATATGTGCTGGGATTTAGAACTAGGTCTGCATGCTGTTTGTCTGTCGTTCTATCCACTCTACAATACCTGTGGTAACAGTGGCTAGTCATAGTCCTTTTATCCATTAATAGTTCTTTTAGCCATTTTTAGACTAGTAATTTCATCAGTTTTCTCCTTGCTGCAAGAAAGAGTTTGAAAACCACATAGTTTTTTTTGTTTGTTTGTTTATTCCCAATTCAGAACCTATTCTGTATGTCAGTGCATAAATGTTAATTTTATAAAATGATGTATTCTATGCAAATCAAACATGTGCCAATTTTATGCAGAATATATCTCCAATTACAATGTATCTGCACAGGAAACAACATTATCTGTGTGGAAAATAATATTTCTGTGTGAAAAATTAATGTTTACACGGGAAATGCTTGGTTTTTATGTATAGAAAATTGTGGTTTGTATGTAACTCAACTGTTACATACTTTATGCAGTAAAAAATCCCTAATTATAGTGCTTTCTGTACCAAAAACAACATTTTCTGCACAGGAATGAATATTCCTGTTGAAATATTATTTTCTTTTTAAAAAATCTTTTATTTTAAAAATATTCATAAAAGGATTAAGATTAAGCCAAATAACACGATCAACCCAAGAACAGTCTGTAAACAGATTACAAGGTTCAAACAAACTTATCTTTGTTCTAACACCCCCACCACCCCCCCCCCCCCCAGGTGTACATGGTTTCCTGGTAAAAAATTTAAAAATGAAGTGGACCTTACAAAATTCAAAAAAGGAGAACATTTTCCTTTAAATGATATACCACACCCATTGCAGGATTCTATTTTGTCAGAAAGTTTTTCCATTAACAAAGAATCCCATATTCTTTGCCACCAATCCTTCAGATTTAATTGGCCATTTTCCCACTTCTAAACAATCTCTGCTCTTGTAACAGCAATAAAAAATATTAAATGTTTATATTTAAGGGTTTTCTTACGATCAATCAAAATTGACAAAAGTACTAAAACAGGACATAAATATTTTTATTAATAATTTGAGATATTATAGAGAGAATTTGTTCCCCAAAGTTAAAAAACTGCACACAATAAAACCACATATGAAAGTACATTGCTCTATACAAACAACCTCTCCAACAAAAAGGAGAGGAGTTTTTATTAATAAAAGTGAACAGGGGTCATATTCCATCAATGAATCAGTTTTAAGGAACATTCTTTAATGAGAGCTGATCTAGAACTAAATTGGGTGGGGTGTGTGATTTCAAATATGTTCCCACGCAGAATTTGGTATTAAATGTTAAGTTCCAATTCCCAGTTCCATTTAACTGCTAACCCATTACTGTATGAAGCTTTCATGAGTCCTTTATTAATTAACCCAATAATTTCCTTGAAGGGCTTATTTGAAGATACACAAACATGTTCAGAAGGGCTTAGAGTTTTCTTAGGATCCTCTGTTTAGATATCTTATAGAAATCTGTACTAGTGTGGACCAAGCAAGTTTAATAGGAGACAAAATCTCAAGAATAGACTCTGTAGATTTTGGTTTGGGTCCACCAAAAAAACCTCTAACAGTATATAGTCCCTTCCCTTTCCATGTTTCAAAATAAAATTTCTCTTCACACTGGAATAATGCTGAGAGAGTGGGACTTGCCCAAAATCACCCACTGGGTTTCCATGGCTAAGTGAGAACTTCATTCTTCATCTCTTGGAGCCCTAGGCAACACTCAAATCACTACACTCCTTTGGTTCTCTTGATTAACAAAAATATTTTAGTTAATCAAGTTAATCACTTGAAATGAATGAGATGCCTCATTGAACTAAGTTAAACAAAGGTTCTTGAGGTTGCCACAATTGGTATTTGTGGTAGAAGTCTCATTCCAAAGATTCATTAATAAACAAAATAAAGGTCATGATGCTAATTAAATTTGTATGTGAAAATAAATCAGAGAGCACTGCATGCAGACTTCAGTAAGCATATTTGTGCTGATCCTGATAACATGTAAGCCAATGAGAAAATCTCATTTCAGCAAGATATGTTTTTTAAAAAAGAAATTTGGCTCCTATTTTGAAATAATTCATTGACTTAAGTGGTTCTGGTTTTTTTAATATGGCATCATTGTATCTGCAGTGACAAAGATGCAGGTCATATAAATAAAAAAAGGGGGGAAAGTGCCCCTCCATGTCAACCTTAATTTTGTCCATTTCATGGATCAGAAGGAAAATTTCTATTTGCCTGAGATAGCTATGAGAATACAGTTGCCATTAACATTTCCCTTTGTTTTATTTTTGCCACATCAGGAGAATGAGATGTGTGTGTGTGTGCCATTTACATAGGTTTGATCATTAGAACAAAGTCACCTTTTCCTGACTAAACTGCACC
>NC_056522.1:227859632-227898799 GCF_019175285.1 Sceloporus undulatus | reverse complement strand
AATGTACAACTGCTATGGCCTTGGTAGATTTTTCATTTCACGTCTCAAAAGGGTAAGCGTGGACTAGCAAACTTCTGTCCATGACAGTGCGCTCTGACCTACACTTGAAGAATAATTTCACATTAGATCCACATGGGGAGGCTCTAGGCTCATTTGAAATGCAGGGCATTACAGGGCAAGGCAGCAAGGAAGTGAAAAGATCATATTCACTGGGATTTGTTTTTATTTTTAAGAAATAATTTTAAAAGACGCACAGAAAGTTGTTTTTGTGTATTGGGGGGAGTTGGTTGAACATTTGTGCTTCAGGTTAGCTTGAACAATTTAGGACTAACTTCAAATTTATGCTGTAGTACACATACTATGGAAGAGCTAGGTTGTTGGACCTACAAGGTTTCCAGGAAGTATGTTCTCAATAAAATAGAGTCTATTAAGTCTTATTGTAAAGGCCAGTTTGGTGTAGAGCAGTGATTCCAACCTTTGGGCCTCCAGGTGTTTGGGCTCAATTCAGCGAAGTCCCAGTCGATGCTCATTGTTCAGGGAATTCTGGGAGTTGAAGTCTCTAAAATATTTTGAGAACCACTGGTGTAGAGGGTTGAGCGTGGGCTACAACTCGGAAATCAGAGTTAAATTCTATACCAATCATGGAAACCCACTGGGTGACTTTGGGTGAGTCACCCATTACAGCCCCAGAAAATCCTTTATAGGTTCACCTTAAAGTTGTCATAAGTCAGAAATGACTTAAAGGCACACAGCACAGTTTTATAGTGAAGCTGTTTACAGGTCAGTAAGACTGCAATAAAAAAGGCAAATGCAGCACTAAACACTAAAATAAAAATCAGTGGTTGGACTACAACCTTGATAATGCCTCAGTCAATGGCCCTTTCATGGGGATGCATCAATCTACTTATGCTTGGATATGGCCAAAATAACCCAACAAAATATATCTGCGCACACACACACATATATATAGACATGTGTGCAGATATACAGATAAAAAATAACAAGCTATCTTTGATGCACAAAGTAACCTCCAGTCAGTCTACAGTAGTGTAAATCCACTATTTGAGTCATATCTTTTAAAATCAGGTGGCTGATTAAAAAATCCTAGTAACCACTTCATGAACAGCCATCATTAACATTTCATTGATCAATATAGAAAACACACATTTAAAGACACTCTCGGATCATGTCTCAAATTTGTATTGCAAAACAAATGATAGCCATTGCAAACATTAAAATCTGGACATAAATCATCATAGTTCTACCAAACTCTATTGTTCAATAGTAGATGCTGTTGTGCTATGGCAAATGAATGGTTAAGGCGTGGTGGTCATGGTGATAACACATTTACAGGACCTGAGCAAGGCTGTTGATAACAGGGAGACTCGGTGGTTTCTCATCAGCAGGATTGCGTAAGTCAACAACAACATTCTTCCCATAATTGTCTCACTTTTTTCAAGGAGAGATCACAGATATAGTTTCTGACAGAAAGTACAAATGTGTGAATACTTAGAGGGAAAAGAACAGTATGAACTATATAAAAGCAGAGCAGCTTAAAAGGGAAAAAAGATGAAAAATGTCGGTACAATGAGCACTAATCAAGCAGACACTAATCCTCTTTTGCAGACCCTCCCACCCTCAGGCCCCATTAGCAACAGAACATACACTTGCAAATCACTCCTGTCTTTCCAGGTCACACAGTATATACATACCCAACTCCTTTCCAGGCAAACATTCTCTGAAGATGCCAGCCACGAATGCGGGGAACATTAGGAAAAACTCCTCTAGAACATGGCCACATGGCCTGAAAATCCCACAAAAAACTATGGATGCTGGCCATGAAAAGCCTTCGACTTCATGTCAGTACATTTGTTCTTCCATCTGATTTTTCTGTTAAAGATTTGAAGTTTTTTTTTTTAAGTAGGACTGAGATAACCTTTTCACCCTATAGTTTATGGTAGATGTAGAGCCGAGGACATTGGACCAGTATTGTGATAAATGCAGCATGATCAGTCGGACATTTTGTGTGCCTGAGGCGAAGGACAAAATGGGTGGCAGCTTCCGTTTCATATTTCTATGTTTCTTTCTATCCCACATTATTCCCACAATGAGACCAAAGCAGCTTTTAAATAAATTTTAAAAAGTAGCTAAATCAATCTTTGGTACAAAACATTAAAGAGCACTAACAAACATTCACAAAACAGATATCACACACACACACACCAACACACACCACACACCACACACACGTCTTCCATGTCAGGGGTGCAGAGCAGGTAACAACACAGCTATCTGGTCCAGGGTATGAAATTAACATTAGGGATTTCTTGCCATACAACTCAGCATCTACAACAGATAGGGAATGCTTCCCTTTTTGTAAAAGCAGGGCTGGCACTGACATGGAAAAGCATATTTATACACAGGCCTGTCATTTTTCTTCCAGGGTCAAAACCCCTTGCTGTATGGTACATATACAAGGTCAGAAAAGTGATGACTAGATTGTGGGAGTACCGTGTTGGAAAGTTCAGGTTCTGCAACTGAAATCGGTCAAGCTATGCAATGAAATTTACTAAAGCAAACCAAATGTATTCTGATCTGATCAACTATAATTATGTGAGGTGGCAAAATAAGACATCACTATTTTGTTTTCACTCTAATCTGCTACCCAAATGTTTCACGTAGTGTGTTCTCAAGTCAGAACTATACCAAACTGCTGATGTTAATTATTACAGGAATGGAGAGGTGAATGCGGCTTAAAAATGTAGGGATTTATATGGGGCCTAATTTTTATTGACATTTTTAGCTTCTTTGAGACTTAAGGGGAAAATGAAAACAAAATCAGGTCCAGACAAGTACAAATGAGGAAATATTACTCAGAGCTGAAAGAACTGTGGAATGCCTAAATCCAAATTAACAAGATAAAGCAGAGGCTCAGTATGCCTGCAAGTATGTCAAGAATTGGTGTGGACGTTTATTTAGTGCCCAGTGGGGGGGCAAAAGGAGGAAAACTTCAAAATATCTGCTTCAGAAGCTCATCAAAACTCCTGGTCATAAAAGAGGTTTTCTGTTTTTTTACCCACAATGCAACTCATAATCATTCAAACAAAATGTGTCAGTCTGAATCATAATGGTGTACTTTTAGTCAGTACATATAATGAGCTCAGCATGATACCAGAGGCATTTCAAAATATAAAACTGGCTGGGTTTAGGGGATTTTAACATTTGTATGGGGCAAACACACTGTCTCAGTCTGGATAATGACTTTAGTTTGAAGTTTAGCACTCTCTTAAAGTGAACAGTAGCTTGAAATAAGAATGCTTACACAGTTGCAGCATTATATACAAACACTATGCTTCCTTCCTCCTGGATACTTTGTATTTTTAATATTGTATGTATTCCAACCATAGGAAATATTATTTGGCATGAATATTATTGTAATCTCAGTCTTGTACACTGCATTCATAGCTATCCACCTCTGGGTGCTTTCTTCATACATTTTAGGAAACAAAGATGTTAGAATCCATGATTGTCCAAAACATGATGATGAAGAAGTATTTTCTCCGGCAGTTTTATGCTCGTACTCTCCTGCCTCTTCCACCCTCCTCCTACAATGAGGAGGCAGAAACCTGCATTTTTCTGCGAGTGTGTGTGCATATGAAGAGTCTATCAGTCCACATTGGATCAGGAACAAGCCTACTTGCTATTTGATCTTACATAGAATTTCTACTTGAAGAAACGGTGCCAGAGAGCAGCAGAGGCAGAGACAAACAATAAACAACATTCGCCACCATGCAAGCTCCCCAGGAGGAGGGTTTTGCTTGATTGTTCCTACCAGCAAATAGTTTATTTTATTTATTTTTTTTAAACTGTTGAAACCTCTTCATTTTGGGAATATTATTCACAAAACAATTTCAGTCTCTAGAGTTTTTATAATTTGACTAAAAGTGTTATTCATCAAAAGGAACACATTGCAAAGGGAGAGACATGCACGGTACCAATATTAGCAGGCTCTTCTTTCTTACCAGACCCTGTAGTGCATTATATTGCACCCTGCTGCTTTCACCTTGGCAAGACTGAGCAGAAATGACAGGCAAAAACAAATGGGAATGCTGCAGATGGATAAGATAGCAAGCAGGCTGTGGGTAACTCAAAGGACCAGAAAGGGTGAATAGGCTTTTTTAGAGAAAGGCTTTTTTAGAGAAAGAATATGTAACAGAGAAGTAACAGGATTCAGGACCACAGAAGACCCCATTGGCTCTCAAGTAACCTTTCTCTGGGACTGGCCTGCCAAAGGAAATTCTGTCAGAAACAACAAAACAGTAAGGTTTACAGATGAGGGTTCAAACAGAAATATATGAATAATTGCTAGTGTTACAGGCCAGATGAAATTTAGTTGGCAACTTCTCAGTCTGTGTACACCCCATTAAAACATTTATATATTATTAAATAAGGACATATAACCTGGTAAAACCTACAGATGGTCGAATATAGTACAGTGATTCCCAAATTCTGGTTCTCCAAATGTTTTGGCCTCCAGCTCCCAGAGGCTTCAGCCATCTTGGCCAATAGTCTGGGATTCTTGGAGATTAAGTCCAAACCACCTGGAAGGAATTAATGCAGTTTGATACGACTAACTGCCATCACTCAATCCTATGGTATTCTCAGATATGTAGTTTTGTGAGATATTTAGCCTTCACTGTCAGAGAGCTCTGGTGTCACAACAAATTACAAATCCCAGGATGGAGCTCTGACACTTAAAGTGGTGTCGAACTGCATTAATTCAGCTGTGTAGATCTAGCCTAATATTTGTGACAGTGTCTTCCACCACTATCATAATGTGGGAACAATGGTGACCAGAAATGATAAAAGTGACTTCAGACAGGGTCCAAAATTAGCTGACTACTGGCAAGGGCCTTCAGTCCCTCAGTCTAAGAGAAGGGATAAAGAACTATGCCTCTTTCACCAGGGTCCTGGAAATATGGTCCACTGTGCTATAAAGGCTTCCAGGCTTGGTACACAAGGACACAGATGTAGCTGTTACATTGTTTTGTTTAGGGCAATAAAACAATCATGATGGAGCTGCCTTTTGATTTTACTTGCTGATTTCCATGTTTTTTTCCTCCACTGGCAGATTCACTTCTGCCACACTCTTGGTATATACAGTAAACTGGATATTCCACATTTTAATCTCACAGCAATATATGGTTTCCTTTGCTTTTTAAGCTGTTTAGGAAATCTTTTCTTGTCCTTACCATCCCCATTCAGTTCTTCAGTCTCATAATACAAAAGAAGTGAATCAACAATTCTTCATCAAAATTACTTCATTCAACTATTCCTTTATGTTTCCAAAACCAGGCAAACAAAACAACCTCTGTGTTTCCAAAGTCATACAAACAAAACAAGCATAATAGAAACAATGCTATGATTGTGATATTCACAAATCAGTGATGTTGATACAGCTACTTCTAAAACACATTTTCCAGTTACAGTGGTCAATCCATGCTGATTTCATGCATTCACTAGCAGCAATGGAAATAAATGACTCAAAAGAAGCCAGTACTAACACAGACCTCCCTGTACAATGGGAAGGTGGAAAGCAATTTTCTTTGTAGCTTTTCCCTTTTAAAAATAAATTTAATAGAGGCACCATGTTAAAAGAATATACTTTGTCTGAATATAGTGCAATTCCCACTGAAAAAGAAATTCAATGAACTGAAAAATAAGTCAACGAGAAGTATTCTACTTGAAAGAATTCACTGAAAGGTAATTCTGCTACTGCAAAAAAAAAAAAAATCTCCATAAAACACAGCCTTTTGCTCCATTAACTCTTATTGAGCTTAAAAAAGGGATTACAATATAATTATCACACAGCCACATTCACAACAAAGACATATTGAAAGAAATGGGGAAATACTGTGAATGCGGAGTTGAAGGCTTCCCCCTCCCCTCTTCATACAAGTCAAATATTTTCCATTATCAAACATTTCTTTGAGAGTGTGGCCTTTAGGCAGGTACTTTCAAATATAACTTCTCTATTGTGGACAAACAGTATAATAATATATCCTGATACTTTGGTGATATAACATATTTAGATAGTAGTTCACTGCACTGTAAAAATAACTTGTTACTGACCAATTGATATAGCATACAAAATAGTCATGTTAGTATTGCATTAAAGCTCCTATCTTGAAAAACCTTTTAAAAGCAAGTTGAATTTGACTTCTGAATTCTCCAATATCCAGTCAAATCATGACACACTTCAATGCAGGGATCTTTGATCCCTCCAAACAAAAACCCAGCACAGTCTTATGCATGTTCACTCAGACTTAGGATGACAAATTTAAATGTAAGCAACCAAACACACAACATATTTATTTTAACTTACATTCAGAGAAACCTCAAAATTAAATTTCCGGGAATGTAAATTCATCCAAAATACTTGAACACCTAACCCTCCATTTGTGTTTTGATGACCAAGACCACCTCTGTCCTAACTGGATTAAGCTTCAATTTGTTTGTCTTTATCATGCCATAGACTTTTTTTCAAGAACAGAGAGGAAATTAACGTTGACTCTCCGTGGGCCCAATAAAACAATGTCATATAGTCATATAGATAAATGCAACAATTGGAGCTGGATCCATTGCTTCATGGCTTTAATCAAAAGGGAAAAAAAGTAAGGAATGGTCACAGTTCCAAGTAGAAAATCTAAAGATTCACACATGTGCATGTAGACTGCATTCCATAGTGACATCAATGTGAGGCCAGGGGGATGAGTTCAGAAATACATGTTTGCATGCATGTGGAATGGGGGGGGGGCTTGAGTGACCACACACATTATGATTTATCAAATGGGTGTGTGTTTGAAAGGGAGAACTGTGTGACAATTGTCAGTGTGTGTAGAAAAGCCTGAGGTCACTGCGGATAGGGGTAACGGAAAGGTAAACTGGGTTTTCCTATCAGTGTAGATGTGCCCTCAATCCTGCAAAAGGAATATGAGACTGCAAAAGGTTGACACCTGGCTCTTTTCTAGTATTGGACATGCTGTTAGAGAACACAAAAAGGAGCTGCCCCATGGGTATGTCAGAAGAAGCAAGAGAGTCCACAAGTGCCCTATAATTAACAATGTGTTCTCATAAAAGGAAACATCATATGAAGTCCATCATCTCAGACTTGCCATACTTCCAGCTCTAGAATCAATGGAAGGAACAAGAGCAGGAGGAGCCAAATAAAATAAGAGAAAAATGCAACAGATATGGCAGTTCCTAAGCCATGATTTCTCCCTGTCTCTCCTACACAGGATTGCACATATTCTTGCTAGCAACCAAGCTTACTGAAGTCAGTCAGAGTGCACAGATGATAAAAACTTGAGGGCGGAATAAATAGTTTGCCCTTCCTCAGCAGTTACCATACTGTCACCTTAGGGTGTATTTCTTGAAATAAAATACTTTGTTTTCTTTTCAGCACTTTTGAACTGGAATCATTTTGACATGAATTTAAAAACAGAACATGAAGGTATACATTACCTCCAGGGGTTTTAGTTTGCAACTGACCTAAACGATGCTTTGTGTAAAGACTGGAAAACATACCAGAGAAAAATAATTAACAACATTTTAGGAAATTGTGTTAAAGAACAGATTTAATTTTTTTTTAAAAAAGCCAAACAACCAAACTTATTCCAGAGGAGTAAGCTTCTATCAAATAAGTAACATGCCACTAAAATTATTTAGCCTTATATGATTCGCAATCACAACAGAATATTCCAAGCTCTTAAAGCTTACGTATTGTTTTCCCAAAGCAATTTGTCTGTGCACTTTAAAGCAATTAAAACATCACAGTGCCCCTTTAAATGTGTCAGGATATATTAAAGTAAGCATCTGCAAATATTTATTCACAACTATAAATATTCTAGATATGCAAATCCATTTCATTTTTGAAATGACAAAGTACAATGGCCTGATTTACTGTTCCATGTAATTGAATATTACATTTCTATAGGGATGCTTATATTCTGAAACCAGAGTTCTGTTCCTGTTTCCCACTACTTAGCAGGTGCTGCTTATCTAATATCAGGCCTAGTTAAGGTCTCAGAGCATAAGCTAGACAAGAAATACATGAAACACAGAAGCCACTGTAAGGTTACGTACAGGTGTTCAGAATGCACAATGGCCAAGGGAGAAGCAGAAACTGTAGTCAAAAAAGTTCAAGATTATGCTTAGGATTTCTAGCAGAGAGCCAACAGGGCAGGCTAGTAAGAGGGTCCAGAGCTCATAAAGGTGTTACTTTAGCAGGTTACAAGAGATGGTGGTGATGGAAGAGCTACAAAACTCTTGAGAGTGACTGCAACATTGCATGTGACCTTTTGAATTCCTGCCAACAGTGTTCTTTGAGTGCCTCCTTTTCACTATTAAATGATCCATTTACAGTCTGATTGATCACAAAAGCCTTGCAGTTACTTGCAAAGTAACTCTGTTCTTCAGTTTCCTCTTCCCCAATTACTTATCAGTGAAACAGGTAGAGAAACAAAGAAAATGGTAACAGAAATAGAAATGAAGAAGATGGCTTCAGTTTCCACCTGGAGATGATAGGATTAGGTTTAAGAATCCCATCCATGGAAGAGACAGATGCCTAACTGACTACCTGCCTGAAGATTATGTGGGGGGTAGGGAATGGGGAGCTAGAAGTTGTGCCAGTCACAGGATTGAAGTGTGTCAAGCTTTCCTATCCTTGCAAAAAACAAAAACAAACAAACAAACAAAACCATAACCAAGACCCGAATCACTTCACACTGACTTGTAAGGCTTAAGGAGAGACACTCTCTTTCATGGATGACCCTGCTGAAACCCTACCACCTCCAGACCAGCCAAAATGTTGAAAGCTTACTATGCTATGGGTTTTTTTTTTTTTTTTTTTTTTTTTTGGGGTGGGTTTTTCGGGCTTTGTGGCATGTTCTAGCAGAGTTTCTTCCTGATGTTTTGCCAGCATCTGTGGCTGGCATCTTCAGAAGATGCCAGCCACAGATGCTGGTGAAATGTCAGGAAGAAAATTTTCTAGAACATAACCACATAGCCCGAAAAATCCACAAAAAACCATGGATGCCAGCCATGAAAGCCTTCGACTTCACATTACTATGCTATATTTCTTATTTTGCATATTACTGGAATCAAAACTTCTTAATTTCCCATAAGGCAATGTATTTCCATAATTCCCACAAGAGAAGAATCTGTCCTTTCCCATAACATTCTGGTTGCCACTCTCATTTCTCACTCACATTCTGTTAAGAAGATCTCCTGATGATTGGGTTCCAGCTGCACTGCGCATTTCACTCATCCACCTTTACAACTTCCTTTGCCCCTACATTTCCCTGACATTCAGCTATAGAACACTTCCATCTGAATAATTTTAATGATAGTTGAAGATACTCCATCATATGATGGTATTGGCTAATTAACACCTTCTGGAGTTTGGTGAAAGCTACATAGCTTTCAGCTCTGTATCTAACACATATTCAAGGTGACGAGATAGATGAAGAATGCTAGAATAAGTTGAACTACCAGCACTCACAGCATGTTACCTCCCTCTGGCTTCTTACAAGCTTTTTCTTCTTTTTATATTTTTCTTCCCAGTGGCTGCTCTGACGAAAGTTCAGTTTTTGCTTTTCAAATTGGCTGTAGTCCCCAGTTAATCTAACTGCTAATAAAAAGGGGGAAAGCAGCCAAAAATATAAGAGATAGCAGCCAAAGGTGCTTTATTTGGAATCTATTCTTTCCAGTTGTGGTAGAGATAAATAATAAGAATCTGCCTTTCCTTTCATGGATGCTTCATTCACACTTATTCTGTAGTTACAGATCCAAGTCTATTGCTGAAATTGTCCTTGTACCCAATATATCTTGCAAAGCATGCTGGCCTTTTAAGTTGTCACCACATTTTTTTTCTTCTCAACATTTCCCCATATTCCTCCCTCAGTACTGCATGCCACCTCATATGCGCATATAATCTTCACATATTTCAGACAAGTATGAATGTGCAATATTGTGCACAAATTACAGCCTAAATTATTTCAACTGCTAAGCTAGTGGACTTTTTCAAGTGAGGGAGAAATTATTCCCGCAATTACCTCATTAGATTCCATAATCTCCTGTCAAAATGTGAGCATCTCACAGATATATAGAGCCTGAAGCTAAATACTTTCTTAAAGAGGGAAAATAAATAATGTAGAAATGCTTCTTAGTTTGTATGCTTTGGTTTCACTGAGCAATCCCTTATGCCATGATTAGCACAATGCCTTCAAAAGGCAGATGCCCAGACTATCCAGTTGTCATTCCCTCAGCTTGGCACAGCATGATTATCTGTACTGATCATCTGTATCATCCTAGCACATGAAAATATATTTTTACTGTATATCATGCAGTGTATATAAATATGCAGGATAAAATAGTTATGTGAATTGCTTGCATACTTATAGACAGCAGTGTGTGTGTGTGTGTGTATTTGACTTCCCTCCATTGTGATGTTGAAACTACCTTTAATTTGTTGATTAAAAGAGGCTTCAAAACAATCCCCCTCCCATTCTTCAGTCTCTTTCCCCACGAACCCCACTTCCTATGACAACAGTGAAACCTCAGTGAACTAAAGGTTCCATAAACTATTTTTTTTATGCTGGATTTGTTTCTGTTGTCATGTTTCAGCACTCAGTGTAAGTAGCATCTTTTTGACTGATGATGTATTTTAATAAGGATATGTTTCTGCATGCAGACAAAGTTGTTTGCACTTCACTGAGAGTGGACATTGTGGATATTTGTCTCCAAATTATTTTGTTTGTTCTGTGATATAAACTAATGTGAGATCTTTCCCAGCTGTAAACAGTGTGCTAAGATGTATATATCAAAATTTTAAAAAATGTAACTGCTATGTAGAGGTAAGAACATTTAGGTATGCTGTAGAGGATCACGAGAGCATATTTAGCATTCCTTAGAAGCAATGGCAAATCCAAATTTGCTGCTTAAAAGACTTAGGTTAAAAACATGAAGTACTCTATAAATAATTTCTAAACATAGCATACAGGTACAGGCTAGAATTTAGCAGCAATTTAATGGCAGGGAGACTCCACATAATCAGGATCATTCCTACATGCTCACTATTGTTTTCAGTGGAGGTGTGCCAAAACTGGACAGATACTTAAAGAGATTTTCAAAACTCCATGCAATCTAGGGTTAGTCTGCATGTAAATGTACTACTATAGAAATTGGTGTGATTTATTCTGCAATGGTGAACCTAAGACTCAGGTGATGTTGCTTTTTAATGTGCACCCTAAGAACCACTGTGGTTCCAAAAGTATCAAGTGTTGGCTTTCCTTCAACATATAGTTCAAGAGGGCTATGTATTAAGGTCCCCAATCATCTTTGAACATCTCTATAATGCGAACTTACCTCCGCAGAAAAGGGATGCAAGTAAGCTTTATAAATGTTTGATTGAAGAAAATTTTGGAAGCAGGCAACATTATAGAAGTAGCTGGGAACTGGAACTTAATATATAAATCACAGACCACTCGTGGTCAGATATTTGGGCTCTTCCCCCCTTTAAATTTAAATCTCACCTACTTAAAGAATGTTCTCTAAAAATCATTTATAAATGGTATCTCACTTCCATAAAAATAGTAAACAATTCTAGTAACTCTTCTTCATTATGTTGGAAAGGGTGTGCCCAACCGATGTTTTATTTGCTCAAGTGGATATCTTGTGAGAAAATCTTTAATTTTGGGGCAGCTGTAATTAAGATCATATAAGAGATTATGAAACAAAAATAACTCTTCCTGCTGCTCTATTGTTACAGGACCTGTTTTTATTGATGAAAACAAGTACAACACAAACAATTAATTGAACTATTTCTTGCACTAACAAAATTGGAATGCCCAAAATTGGAAGACAGGAAATGTTAGAATGGAAGATTGGTGGACTAGACTGTGGAATGTGATGTTGACCGAGAAAATTTCTGATTCCTTACATCAGAGTAATTCTCCTTGTTTTTCATTTTATGAAAAATTGTCTTTATTTTTACAATATATCAATGGCTCCATATTCTCCATCTGTACAGCATCTCAATTTTTGGTCTTATACTTTGATAGATGAATAACTCTAATATCTCTTATTTTCTCTTTGTAGTAGTATCTGGTTGTTGGCTTTAGGTTTAACCTTGTAATTTCCACGTTTAACCTTGTAATCACATTTTCAATCTGAATTTTGTGGTTTTTGATATCATAATTTCTGGCAATTGTTGTTGTGTATTTTGTAATTTTTAAAAAAGTCTGCATGTAAATGTACTGCTATACAAATTTGTGTACATTTCACACATTCATAATGATGGTCAATTATCTTCACCTTCCTGTATAAACTGACATCTATTCACCCTTTCTCTCTCCGGAAAATGTACAGTCATCCAAATGCATGCCAAGCAGATGAGTTCCACATGTATAATAATGTGCATTTCAGAGGATTTCAGAAGATAGTCTGGGAAAAAAAACACCACAAAACCTTTTTCCATGGAGTTAATGAGTTCCCCACTCCAAAAATCCCCTACAAATCAAATGTGACTGGATCACATTCTATTCAACTGCACTGAGGAGAATTTTAAATGTGTAGACTAGCCCTAAAATACAAATCTCTCTGAGAGAAGGTGGCAAAGCTTTGAGGGCAACAGTACAAGGATAGAAATAGAAAAGGGGAAAGAAATACTTTTTCACTAATCTTATAAAATATGTGTAGCAATGTCAACCTCTCTCTACTACTGTCAAAGCACTACTGTCTGGTGATATTGGCATGGGACTGACCATCCAAAAAGGACAGTCTCCCAGCACCCAGCTTTGGTCTGCAGGGAAGCTGCAGCCTCCAGACCTTGGGACTTCCCCGTGGACCAAAATAGAAACTGCAAAAAACGGGTTCTTCTTGCGGCACCATTATGACACCGCAGTGCACCAATGACGCTCTCGCTATGTAACAATGGTGCTGCGACATGCAGATGCTAGGCATCCGTCATTTAATGATTGTGGTGTCCATCTGTACAGGACACCGCCATTTTGATGCCCTCGTCACATGTGAGGGGCGAGAGGCATCTAGAACCGCCACCCCTCACATGTGACGAGGGCGCCCTATTGCACCCGTCTGGACCGGGCCATTGATGTGGAGGACTTTTATATCTTGCAGTAGGCGCTGCTTAATTCATGAAGCCATTGTCCCAGTACAGATTGTTATGGTTTGCTGAAGAGAAACACAGAAGTTTACACCACATCTGGATTCATTGCATTTATATTTAGGCAGGATAGCCTGCTATCCCATATATACTTATACAGTGCACCCACATCATATGTGGGTGTGCCTAACACGGCTTTCAGTGGAAAGAGCCTTGGCATGCCCCAGAAGAAGTAATGGGGTGTGAGCCTGCGCCAGGTGTGCCATAGGCATACGCAGGATTTCCCTTACGTGGGTGTGTGTGTCCGGAACGGAGCCCCCCACATAAGGGAAGGGCCCACTGTACTTATGCCAGCTTTCTCCAACTAAGCCAGGAAGAAATCCAGTGATGAGGTGAAAGTATGAAAAATTGTGCTTTGGGAAAATAGTCCAAATAGCAACCTTTATCGTGTGAAAGCTAGAAATGTGATTAATAATCACATTTTAAAAGTTACAGTTGCTTAAACAGCAATAGCCAAATTATACTCATGCTGTAAGAAAAAACACCTTGATGAGATCAGAAGTTCACTTGGCCACCCAAGTCTTGTGATCTGCAAAAAAGAAAAATATGCACCTGCAAAGCTTAGATGTTCTATGTTATATCGCTTGATCCACAGAATGTTCTGCAGGAAGTGGAATCTGATCTGATCTTTCCCCATCTTTCATCAGTAGCTTCTTTTCTTCCATAAAGAGGGAACTTTCATATTTTTCATATTTTTTAACTGTACAATATGCTTTTTCTTTTTTAAATGGGCAATGGCAATTATATACTGCATCCTCATTATTCTACCCAACACAGCTTTCAAAGGCATGTGAACTCTGCTGTGCTCATATTGCTGAGCAGGAGTCCTACAATGGCATCAAAGCAAAACAACAATAAGATATAAATGGTCCAATCCAGCTTAAAGCAATGGTGAATTTGATTTATACTTACAATTCTAAGTAATCAGTAAGTGAGATGTACATGGAATTCTTTTTATGTATTCTGATCTCATTCACTGGAGAAGGGTAAAAATATATGTGGACAATATATGGCTACACATTGTTGTTATTATTACAATTATTATTAGATATCTATTATGGATTACTGAGCAAGATGCGTAGCATTTCAGTGGTAAAAGCAAAAGGCAGGACTAGTAGGGAAAGAAAAGGGTAGGGAAACCCTAAAACACCACCCACAGGGCTCTCTCTCTCTACCATGACATCAGCAGCAACAGATTCAGATTTGGCTCAATGGATCACGTACTAGGACCCCAGGATAGATTTGCCTTGGGCTCACCGTAAGTTAGAAATGAATTGAAGGCACACAGCAAAAACAATTGTACTTTGATGAATTGAAAATGGACGTTATTAATAATACATGACATTATTTAGCCGGAGGTGACATCTTTTCTAGCATATTTCAGCATACAAAACAGATAGTTAAACTGAAGCTACACTTTTTTTTCACTTTCCTCCACACCCAACAACTGTTGAAATATTTATTATAGAAAACCCAGTTTCTCTGTCCTGAGAAATATTGCAGAAATGAAGTACCTATTTTACATTTTGACTCTTAAGATATATTACATTAATGAGCTGGTTAGAATTCTTCCATTAAATTGCCCCCCCTTGCTTTTTATGGAAATCATACCATAAAAATTCTAAGAATACTAATTTTATGTGCATGGAAATGATGAGATGTAAAGCAAACAACAAGGATGAAGTCTGACGGCTGGAAATATAAAATGGGATTAGTGTGTAGGCAATTTGTTTTGCATTAGATATAAAACTATCAAAATTGTAATTAAACAGCATCAATTCCAATATTTGGTAGAGGACAATGTTTCAGCTATTTGTAATGTTTCATCTTGTTTTCCAATTTACCTTGTAGTTCATTATTTTCTTGAAACTTTACATTTTCTATAGTAAGGGCCATAATTATAGTATTACAGGCTGAAAAAAATATACATTCAAAAATATTAAGACAAAAGCTGGTTCACAAATGGTATATGACCCATATTAGATTATCATGGATGGTAATATCCATGTTACCCTTATGCTGGTGGGGATGCCCAGTCCCTGGGACACATAACCATATGTGGACCAATTGCCCCTAAATTAGTTTCTTTTGGTATGAAGTGCTTAATCAGATTGCTTTAATTACAAAAAAAAAAAAAAAAATCATCTTCTGCCCAGCTCTATTGTTACTTTCAATCTATACTATGGGTCATAAACATTTAAGATGCAGAATGCTGATTACTTTCCTCTTGGGCAGCTTGACTTGAAGTGGCTAAAACTTGGAAGACAGGACTTGTGTTCCTAGATAATTGGTGGAAAAGAGGATGGGACCAATGCCTGATGGAGAAGCTGTCAGATAAAATGAAATGTAACTTAGTACAACAAAACCATGAATCTTTTTTTAAAAAAAAATGAAAAATGGCTTCTTTTTATTGATTGTGTTAATACGTTATGTGTGCCCACCATCCTGCCATTTGCAATCTGTATAGGATTATATATGTGTACTGCTACTGAATGTCCATTTTTATAATTGTAATATTTTGTGGGATTTTTGCTATCTCTTATTGTTTAATAAAAAAGACTAGATATGATTGCTAAGGGAGATTGATTGGGGAGGACTTCTATAGGCTTGAATTGTCAAAACAGAAATTCAGGCAAAATTTTTGTTAATTGCTACTCCTAACATGTTTAAAAAAATAATAGATCTTTAAATTTCACCACCAAATTTGAAATCATAACAAAAGTGGATGCTAGTAAAAGAAAGTCATCTACAGATTCATTGTAGAAGACACTTTCAAGCAGTCTCTAGAAGGTTTAAAATGTTTTCATTTGTTTATGGCTTACCTAAACTGTTTTATTTTTTCTCTCATTTTATATGTGCATAATGTTGTTGCTGCTGCTGTTGTTGCTGCTGTTGTGTGCCTTCAAGTAGTCTCCAACCTATGGAGATCCTATCACAGGATTTTCTTGGTAAGTTTCTTTAAAGGGGATTGTTATCACCATCCTCTGAGGCTGAGAGAGTGTGACTTGTCCAAGGTTATCCAGCAGGTTTCATGGCTGAGTGGGGATATGAACCCTGGTCCCTAGAGTCATAGTCCAATACTCAAACCACCACACCATCCTGGCACTTTGTGCATATTGTTCATTCTGAATAAAATGTTTACAAAAACTTGTTGAAATGATATTTTGATGAGAAACCTATCCCTACTCTTTTTATGTTGATTCCATCTCTGTGAAAGAGGTAATGCTGAGGAGTGCCTCTACTTCATTCACTGAGGTATGGCTGTACTTACATTCTTTAGGATTCAGTTTAGGCAATGTTTGGCTCACGCTAATGCAGTGATACTCCTGCAGATCCCCATAATTAGAACCATAGAATCAATTTGCCAGTGCCATCAAATTGCATTTTAGATTTAAAGCTGTCAGTATGTGTATACTGGTGAAAGTATTCTGATGATTATCCCTTCTGAAGCAGAAGAACAACAAAATCATACAAAACTAGAAAGTAAGGTACAATGTAGAGGAGTATAAGAAATGCTTTTGGTTTGTTTTGATCAGCATTTGCCAAAATATGCGATGTTTTGGAATTTTGTTTGGGAATAACTTGTTCTTTTAAAGAATATTGTTAAAAGTTTTTTTTTAAAAAATGGTTTAAGGGACAGGGAAAAATGTTAAAGATGAATCCAACATAGCAAAACCACTGCTTCAGTAAGAGATGCTGTAAAATGGAGTGACAACATGATGCGGAAGGACAGAGCTATGAATGCTGTATAGATTGCCTGGTACTGACCAGGTTAGTCTCCTGCTCTGAGGATGTTGTTTGGCAAGCTGACACACCACCACACTGAAGATTCAAGTGACAGTCTGGTTGGGTGGTAATGATGATGTGAGTGGTGGTGGTTGTCATTAGTGTATATGGGGAGATACATAGAGGAATCATGGCCATCTTGTTCTTTGCCTCAGCAGTAAAACATTGTGAACTGACCCTGATTGTAAAACACACTGTACAAACAACTATACCATCTAGAACAATGGTTCCCAGCCTTTGGTACTACAGGTGTTCTGGACTTGAAATCCCAAAAGCCCTAGACCTATCTACCACAAATAGTTTAATTCATGGCAGTCAAGAATTTTGGAAAATGAAACCCCAAACACCTGGATGACCAAAGATTGGCAAACGCTATCTAGAACAAGGATGAGGATTTGATGACCATCCATATGTTGTTGGACTACAACTCATAGCTGTCTTAGTCGGCACAGTCCATGGAAATGAATACTGGGAGCTGTGGTCCAACAACCTATGGTCACCAAATTCTCATCCTCAATTAAGAAGAAGGCCATAGACCCCACCACCAAAAAAGGATTGTTCATTTTAAGGCCAACTAAGGCCCTGTACAGACCAGCCTGAAAGGCCGGCATGGGGATAGAGTCAGAACGTAGCATCCTCATGATGCATGCCCAACTCCGCCCCTCCAGGGCGCCTTGATATCGGGTGTTGCTGCATATGGCATATGGCATCAAGACGCATCCCTGGCATTGCATCCATACTATGCAGCACTGAAGGAGCATAATAATACTAATAAATAAAATTTATTTATATTCCGCCTCTCTACAAAATGCAACCGGGGTGCCGTGGCTATGGCACCCTTTTGAGGGCACAAAAAGTGCCCTGAAAAGTCCAGATCAGGGCTGCGACATGAGGTTGCCGTGGCCCCAATCCGGCTAGGAAAGGAATGGCATCCCGCTGCCTCTTCGAGGTGGTCTGTCAAGCCCCTAAGTTGTTATATATAAACTTCATGAGAGAGTTGATGTAGAAATATTTGTCCTCGCTTTTCATGCTGTGAAATGTAACTTTAAGCATGGAATAATACTTTCCCACAGCCCATATATATATGTGTGTGTGTTAACAGACAAGCACCACTGCTATGAATATTTTTTCCCCAAGAAGTAATCTGAAGTTTTTCTTCATATGTCTTCAGGTACAATACCACATATTTGAAACAGCATTTCATTTCAATCTCTACTGCTCAATAGAATGAGGCATGCAATGCTTTCTACATAATGCATTGTGCATAAGATCTTTTGTCCTGTATTATTTTCTTGTCTGCAGTCAAACACCTTTTCACTGGCTAATACCAGTTCATACTGTACACCTAATAAAACATTGAAATCTCTATTTTAAATTGCAGCACCGCTTTTTAAAAGAGTAATTTCACATTTCTTTGAGAAAGCTATCTATTTGTGAATGACAATGGTTCTCATCAGTAATTTTGAGAAGAAAAACAGCCATTACTCTTTAACACATCTCCAAGTACTGAATGAAGAATAACATCTAACCATTATTTAAATAGACTGCATTCTTTATGCTGCAGTGTCTAAAGGCCAAACATGCCATTATTATAATAAGAGCATTTGTAATGGGTTCAACTGTAAATGAGGCCGAAGGTGAAGTGGTATTATCTCAAACAACAACCTTTCAACATATCATTTTACCACAAAATAGAACTGACATCTGTAAATCTACCTACCACAAATAGTTTAATTATCTGTTTGTGCCAACAAGGTCAAAGCAGACACTAGAAATAAGTTTCATGCTTGTGTCCTTTCAAAATGTTTTAACAATATCTATCTGATTTAGTAACATAATCAGACACAGGCAATTTGTACTATAACAATATTCTCAAGTATGGATTTGAATTATGCAGCAAGTGTATTAGGTTCAGGGAGACAACATGGTATAGTGGTTTGAATATTGGACTAGGACTCTTGAAAGACCTGGGTTGAAACCTCCACTTAACCATGGAAACCCACTGGGTTACCTTGGGCAAGTCATACTCTCTAAGCCTCAGAGGAAGGCAATGGTAACCCCCACTCTGAACAAACTTTTGGCCATCCAAATGTTGCTGGAATAAACTACAATCACACTGAACTACTGGCAATGCTAGATGGGGTTAATGGGAGTTTGGGATGAATAACATTTGGTGAACTAATAGGCTTCTCAACCTGATTTGCATCTTTCTCCCTTCTGTTTTACCAGTACTCACAATGCATTAACAAAAAGTCATTCTGAGCTGATTGGCTTCATAATTGCAGCAAGATTATTTGGGGGCCTTTTACACACACACACACACACACACACACACACACACACACACAACCCTGAGTTTCATGTTTGTTCCAGTGCATTGTAAAATAACACAGAAACAGTATTTTGATAAAACTACAGTGTGTGCAAAATCATATTGTTTGATGTTTGTGATGTTTCACCAATACATAGAGGTTTACTGGCTGTGCACAATAATAAAAGTGTACCAACAATTTCCTGAAGCAATCATGGATCCAGTCAGATCAAGACTGATAAACAATTTTAATAAAAGCCTATAAAATATGTGCACTGTTGATTTAGAGAAAGGATACATGTTGAAGGAGCTGAAGAACTAAAAGTTGTAGCAAATGCTGTTCTTACAGTTTCTGTATAAAATTCAAAAATTAAATTTGAATAGGGAAGCATTCCTGATATATTTAGTTAACTCTGAAAACATGACCCTGTAGTTTACAATTGCAACATTTGGTAAGAACTTGTGGAGTTAAAGAACTATTTCTATTTTAGAAAAAAAAAGATGAGATGGCTTGACTTTGGGGACTGATTTTGTTTTTTTGGAGACCTGGCATTAAAAATACAGAAAGGAATATGAAGTGACCTTAAAATAACACCAGAACGTTGTGTTTTAGGAATTAAGTTTTTGGCATGTTTAGAAATGTTGTTAGAGATCAAGAATGTAAACCTAATGGGAAAAAAAGGGAAATACATAAAGAGTTGGGAAGAGGAATAGCATCTTTTCTGGAGTATTTCTCAGGTATCACACAGAGAGAGACAAGTGATGTGGAGTATTCTCCCTTTATTCTCTTTTGGTGGTCTCTCTTGAGTAAGAAGAATGATATTCCCTGTGTAGCAGCTTAAGCAGAACGGCAAGAGGGGAAAGAACACCTACTGCCAGTATAAAGTACCTTGACTATAAGCAAGGAAAGTCCTAAACTTATAGACAGCTAAAAGTTATATGATCTTCTCCTGGCGCATAGAAAAGATAGGAAATGTTTTCTTCTAGTTTTTTCCTGCAGTGCATCGTGAATGTGGCAAGGTAGGGAGAGGTGGGGGAGCGGCTGAAGGAGAGTGCTATAAAGATGATTATTTAGACACACTTAGGTAACCTGGCTTTAAAACAGTTTTTAAGGGGAAAAGAAACAGAAAACAAGAGCCAGAAGATCCCATTTAGAGTAACTGGAATAAAATGTCATGTAGGAGAAGGACTGATTTTTCAGTCATGATCAAAAAACGACAATAACGCTCCAAACAAAAATTGGTTGGTTGGCATCTAATGAGTTTCCAAACCAAGGTTTCCAAGACCAGAAACCACAAGAAGTAAACTCAATTATACTAGGCATGTCAACCGAGGAAATGCTTTGCAATTAAAGGGTCACTTCCCTCAAAAAGAACATCTCCACATCACATCTGACAACATTCATGTGAGGATTACTACTTCAAATTCTGAATAAGCATCACAATGTCACCTTTTGAAGGTGCCATAATATGGTACCTTGTTCTCCAACCTGGCAAATGCCTCCTTTCCTCCCTTTTATGGATTTTTAAAATGGGTACACCTCCCCTCCCCCCCAGTTTGATGACAGTACCGAGGGATAGCTGTCTACCAGCAATGATAGCTACAAGTTATGGGAATTTCAGAAAATAGCACTGTCAGAAGTAAGAAGACTTGTAATGAAAGAAAGAACGAAAAAAAGAAAGAACTCAAAGGAACCACAATCTAGAATACCAAAATGTGAGCATATGGCTTTCAATGACAAGACTGGAAAAGAAAAGAAACATAAGGTGAAATTAAAACAGCATAAAATGGGATTCCTTCTGTCTTATGTAATAAATCTTCTTGATAGCAAGAGTCATATTAGAAATTAAAATAAACATAATTTCCTTTTTACTTCAAAAATAGCAACTGCTGTTTGTCTTCCACTGAAATGGATTAGGGATTATGGCGTGGGACAAGACAAGATTGAGCCTTTTTCCCCCCCCTCTCCACATCATTTTTCTTTTCAAAACCATCCTAGGGCTGCTAATTCTGCCTAAGGGTATAACTGCAGCCAGTGACACTCCCAGGGGCATATAGAAACTTCAGTAAGATTTATAGCAGGAAAATTGGAGAATGGGGCAAACTGCATAGTGGAAACATTTGAAAAATTAAATCTTCTTGCCTTTCCATGCCTTGTTCTGATCCTGCATTTCTCTCACCCTCCATTGTTTTAAAATAGATCATTTTAGAGTCATATAAATTAGGGGAAAAGGTGGAGAAAGAGAGAGATTTCACATTATGACCATATTTGCCCTTACTTATACCACCTTCCAGACACTGGAGTGCTTTGAGATTGTTATACCACTACAGTGAGCAAACTCATTGCTATCAATATGCTTTTAGGCAAAATAAGTTAATGATTCTCTATGGAACTTAAGCGTTAGGAAGATTTCCTGATGCAGAAATATTCTGTAATCTGAAAATCCTAAAGTCTGGAGCACTTGAATACAGCGAGCAGGTGAGGAAGGCTTTTGTGAGGGCACAAAAACTATTTTCAACAAATGAAGAGAAAGATGTGGGGGGAAATGCTGTACTACATGGGGATTCTGGGGATTCCTGGGGGATTCAATGAGGATTCTGGGAATTCTCTGGGGGTTCAATGTAAAGCACTGGATTTTCTGTGTGTAGAACTGCTTAAGTATTTCTTACCTATGCTCTACCAGAATATTTCCAAATAAATTCATAATATTATAGACTATGATAAACCTCTACTCACCCCTCTTTTCATAGGCAAACCAAGATAAGTGTTGCTCCTGGAATAAATCATTGGTTGTGGAAGGAGGGAATGCATACAAGAGGGATATAAATGATGATGCATGTTGATGCTAGGAATCAATGTTTCTAGTGAAAGTTTTGCTACTGGCAAGCAATGGTTTTTGAACAGCTGAAGCACTTGCTGAACCAATACCAGTTGTTTGTTTCTGCCATGGCAAGTTTGCCCTCATCTTGTGTCTGCAGTAACTACTGGGGTGGGAACCTTAGATCCTGCAAAAGCCCCAACTGACATACACATGGTGAGGCATGACTGTAATTGCAACAACATCTGAATTGCCAAAGGTTCCCCACCATGCACTGCTTTGTGGAGTGCCTTGATTTTGCTTCCCACTATGTCTCAAATTTCCATCTAAATGCATTTATCAATGAAAATATGGTGTCATTGTCTCAGGGGGAACAGGCCAAAGGAAATAAACTTTAATGGAAACAGAGAAGAAAGAAGTCAAATGGACAAAAGCTCAAAGAACTAATCTACTTGAACATTCACTTGTTCTCTGGAGGAAAGCAAGAAAGACATGAATAGTTTTGCCTAGGGAGGCAAAAAGTCATGCAAAACACAGCTTCCCTACAGTGCCATAGGTTGACCCAATACTCCCAGTATAAATCTTGGTACTGTTGGAAATGAATAGCTGAGTCATAAAAAAATAACATTGCCCCAGGGCTAGGCTTAAAAAAGGGGGAAGAAATATTTCAGTCTAGGTATGACTTATTTGTGTATGTTTCTTTAAAAAGATTAATTTGTCCCTCTTTTTTAAAAGTTATAGGAGCTTAATTTGCTTCTCTGGATAGCCACACACACACACACACACAAATGCAGAGAAAGTGCAATTTAGCTAGCAATTAATCCTTAATGTGATCTAATTATTCCTGACATTTGGGCATCAGGCACTATACTTCAGGGGCCATATTCTTCTTTTGCACTGTAGGTAGAAGTTTGCATTGAATTCAAGTAAGTGAACCGCTGCCATCAGCTTTCAGTTAAATTAACTTCCTCCCTGCAAACCTGATCTGGAAACAAAAGAGGCATAAGATAATTAACCATGGCTAAAGTGGAAGAAAAGCTGACGTTCCCCAATGACCATACTTTGCTGGTGATGCAAAATAAGGTGCAGTCTAAATCCTTCCTTTCCAAATGTACAGCTGCACATTTTAGTCCCAAAGATAGATAAATTGTTGGGAATAAGCATGCCTGGCAAGTCACAGAGGCCTGTATCGGCACAATTCTAGACTTCATTTAGGGATTTGAGTAGTTCTCATTTCTCCTTGCAGTGTTTGCATTTTAGTGGTGGGGGAGGTGACCTCCATAGGTCCTGCTCTCACCCAGGATGGGGAGGGGATGGTTTAAAAACCTGATTTATTTTTGGTTTCACTCAAGGGTGAAATTCACCTTTTTGAGAAAGGCCAGCAGAAGGTTTGTGCTTAAGTGTGCCTTAGTGCATCATAACCCTTTTGCTGAGTAACTGCAACAGAAATCATTTTAGCTGTTAATATAAGAGTCTGTTTGTGCCCTGCACACATGGATATATTAGATAATTAGGTACAAAAGGCAGATGGAAATATATAAATTTGTGTTGAAGAGAACCACAACATTCTCAAAGTTCTTAGCTTGGTGGGAATGCTGAGAATTGTCAGAGATCTGCATAACTCCTTGTTCCCATGGGGCTCTTGCATCCACCACCACCTTGAATTCAACAAAATGACTTTCTGTCTGTACATCATATGCCACATAAACCAGGATAGAGTATTTTGAATTGAGTACCAGAATATTAAGTGAAGATAGGACAATACATACAATTCCGCCTGAACTCATGGTTCCTTCCCTATATGAATCCATGTAGCTCTTAAATTGTAAATGTAAAATTTCTATAGTGATCTCCATCAAGACTTATACTAAAATTATTTCTTTAGAAGAGAAATACCCCTTGCTTTTCAATGTGCAAATAGAGATCACTGTTTATTCCTTAGGAGGTAACTTTTGTCAAAGTATACAGTGTAGAGAGCCAAGAGGCAAGGGTGGTGTAATGGTCTGAGCACTGGATTAGGACTTGGACTGGGATTCTGGAAGACCAGAGTTAAAAACCATGTTAGGAGTTCAATACAGGCTTTGGCGCATAGGAATTTTGCTTTTTCCTTGGCCTTCATAGGGGAAATTGTATTTTGTCTACGTTATACTGAGAAGGCAATGACAAACCTCTTCTGAACAAAACTTGCCAAGAAAACTCCATGATACGTTGACCTCAGGGTCGCCATAAGTTGGAAACAACATTAAGGCACACAACAACAAACAACAACACTGATTCACTCTGTTACTAATGGAAAATTCCCTTTCGGTGGTGCTTTAAAATATTGGCTCATATACAAGTATGTTATGTTAAAAGTTATTTATTTGTTTATTTAAATTATTGAAATCAACATTTAATTGTAATAATTAGATAATAGTAAAAGTATTTATTCTCTTTTAATAAGTTATTGGTCAAGTTACAGATAGTCCCTTGACATGTCTAGTTGTAACCGACTGCAGGGGGTGGTGTTCATCTCCATTTGTAAGCTGGAGAGCCAGTGTTGTCCGAGGACTACTCCAGTGGTCATGTGGCCAGAATGACTGCGTCAAATGCTGTTACCTTTGCACCAAAGTGGTACTATTTATCTACTTGCATTTGCATACTTTTGAACTGCTAGGTTGGCAGGAGCTGGGATTAGTGATGGGAGCTCACCCTATCATGCAGCACTTGGGCCTTGATCTGCCAACCTTCTGCTCTTCCAATAATCAGAACTGGCATCTTAACCACTAAGCCACTGCATCCCCCCTAGTTAGGTTAGTGAGGGAAAGTGAAATCTTGGTTGATAATCAGTCAGCACCTTTTTGTGAAAGAGTGTTCTCTGCTCTTCCCCACTGGATTATGGGACCTGGGGAGAGAAACAGGAACAATGTTTGGCATTGGATTTGCTAACCAACAAAATTCCCTGACGCCAAAAAAAACCAAGATGTAAGAACAAAAAAACCAAACTAAAGGGTTCTGCCAAAGAAAATTACGTTTCTAAAATATAACTGAATGAAATATAACCCATTTCCAATTAACAAAAAATACTTCTGTAAAGAAATAAGGGATTAAATAAACCCTAGAGCAGAGAAGCCAGTAAAATTTCTAAATGGGTATAGATACCTCACTGAAAAATGAGCAATTGCATCCTCACTATTCATGCCTGTGACAATGGGACTGAAAGAAAATGGTCTCAGGGCCTAGGCAGACTCATGTAGGGATATAGTCTGGACTTGAGCCATATATGGCTTTTTAATTCAAAACCAGCACTTTGAATTGTGCTCAGAAAGAAACTAGCACTCAATTGAGGGTTTGTAGCAGGGGACCTGTATGGTCCTTGTAACCTTCTCCAGTTAATATTTTGGTTGCAGCTCTTTCAACTAGCTATAACTTTCAAACACACTCCCAAGCAAGTCCCATGTAGAGTGTATCATAATATTCCAAACAGAATATAAGTAAGGCTTGTACTACTGTTGCCAGATCTGGCATCTGAAGGAATGTGTGCATTTGGCACACTATTTTTAGAGGTGGGAAAACACTCCTGTTAATCACTGAAACCTGGGCTTCCAAGTTCAGAGCTATGAGCAGTAGTATACCCAAACTGCAAACCTCTGTCTTCAGGAGGAGTATAACCCCCTCCAATAGTGGCTGAATTCCTGTCCCCTGATCTGTCTTTCAGTTGACCAGGAGCACCTCTGTCTTGTCTGGATTAAGTTTCAATTTGTTTTCCCCCATCCATTACTGATGACAGGCACCAATTTAGTACTGAGGTAGCCTCCTTGAAGTGAGTTGGAAAGGAATAGTAGAAGTTGGGTGTTATCAATATATTGGTGGCACTGCACCCCAGAACTATGGATGACATCTCCCAGCAGTTTCACATTTATGTTAAATAGCACGGAGGACAAAATAGAACCCTGAAGGATCCCACAGATCCATGGTCAAGTGGTCAAGCAAGAGTCCATCAGCATTACTTCTCAGATTACTGCTCTAGGAAGAAATGGACCCTCTGTAAAACAGTGCCTTCAAGTCCCATCCTAGCAAGAGGAGGATACCATCCTTGATGTTACTGAAAGCTGCTGAGAGTTGAAGTCAACAGGGGACAGGTACCCCTATCCAGTTTCTGGTATAGGTCATTCACCAAGGTGACCAAAGTTGTCTGAGTCCCATAATCAGGGCTGAAGACAGAATGAAATGGATCAAGATAATCTGCGTTATCCCGGAACATCTGGAATTGAGAGGCCACCAGATACACCAGTACTACAAACGGGGGGAAAAGGCAACTGAATAGACATTTGTGTGAACAGAATGTTGAACTTGATCAGCCCTTCTTCTCCTGCCCCCTTTAGCCAACATGTCTCTTCTTATGTTCATATAGATGTTAGTCTTTAGGACTTTCAGTATAGTCCTTGATATATCAGACCATATCCAGTCTAGAATATAAACCAAAATCATCTGCATTTGGGTTGGTAATTTAGCCTTCACTTCCCCACCCTCCCTTTCTTGCTAAGGGAAAAGATATCCCTAAAAGATTGCTTTACTAAAATTATCAACCAGGAGGAAAGAAAGAAAAAAGAAAGGCTGCCATGTATATTTGAGAATTGGAAGTAATAATGCTGTTGAGGCAGTTGGCATTTCAGAGAATTATTAGTGAGACTTTTAGCTCGAAATCCAACAGCATCTGCCCACAAAGGCAAATATTTGCTATTCAGCAAAAGCTAATATGAGTGGTAAGAAAGCTAGCAAAGGAAGCATGAATGTTGAATGTTGCCTGCAGTAGTGGAAGTAAAGAAACATATGTGTAGTTACATATGATTGGTGAATTGTAAAATATAGACATTGTTGCATTTACAGTTATTTCTTAATATTCTTCCTAGATATTTCAAAAAAGGGAAAGAAAGATCACAGCAATGTTTGCTGAAAAAAGAAAACAAACAAACAAAATTCAATAGAGTAATTATTCACAGGAAATAATGCCTCTGAATATGCACATGCCATGCTCAGTGCAAATATTTAGATTACTCTGTCAGTGCAACTGAAAAATGCTCAGAGCCAAATCCTCTGTTAGTTTCATTAACTTCACAGCATCTATGCCAGTGTGCACCAGATGAAGCTCTGGTCCCTTCATTGATTGAGATGCTCTATCAAGCTGGTTGGATTTGAATACTGAAATATTTGCATGTACTGTAATTCCTAGACAAAGTACAGACCTAGATGGAAATTCTGTATGGTTGTTCATTTTAAACCCTACATGTATAAGAAGAAAAATGTATTGTCTCCTTAAATTGACTAGTAGCAGAAAACCCCTCTAAATTTATTGTGAATTTGTGAGGAGACTACTCCAACTCCATTATGCGAATAACAGCCAGCAACCTCACAATATTTCAGCTAGCCCAAAAGAAAACAGCAAATGCTGTTTCACCCACTGCTAGTCAGTTTCACAGCAATCGAGGCTAATCAAGTCATTTTGGCAACTGAGGCATAAAATCCCACAATTGTCTTCATTGGGAGTAAAACACTGTAACAGTAAAGTAAATAAATGGCACCTTAAGTCAGCCTCTTGAAGTTACCGCCTTACTCTTCCCAATAATGGGACCAACCCTGAGGATAATAAGTCCCCCAGTAGTACACTTAAAATGTCTAGCTGTCTCAACTTAGTGCTGCATTTATTTATTTCTAAAAAGACCTCTGAGTTGAAGTAAGTTCTTGCAGATCAGCAGTTGATAATTTTTATCATTTGTGGATAAAGGGCAATGTAGCAGATTGCATAATTGTTTTGACCTTTGGAAATACTGGTGCAGAATCACAGCCTATTGGACAGAATTATGTGGATGGTAAAGCATTTTATAGGACAATACATTTATATCTACTTTTTTTTACTTTTACCTGGCATCTGATCTTATCAGTTGAATGTCTATATGGTGATAACATGGGAAGAACAAAAGCAAAGGAAAACGTGTAAGCAACAGAATGCAGACAATTTGGTTTCTACAGCAGTTGTGAAAGGTCAGTTTAGCTAAGAAAACTTCTACACTTAGGAGACTTTAGACAGAGTGGCTGAATTGTGATGGAACACAATAAGGATAATGGTTGGGAAAGGTGGATGAAAGAGGCTGAAGCATGGTGATGAAAAACTAGTGGAGCAACCTGGGATTAAAGGATATGATAGGCTTAGTGAAAAATCATATAAGGCCTAGAACTCCAGATATGAATGTGGAAACCTAATAATAGAATCATAGAATCATAGAATTGGAAGAGACTGGGGAAACTGAGCCAGCGTGGCCTAATGGCTTGAGTGTTGGATTATGAATCTAGAGACCAGGGTTTGATTCCCAGCTCAGCCATGAAACCCACAGGGTGACTGTGGGCAAGTCACATGCTCTCAGCCTCAGGGGAAGGCCATAGCAAACCTCTTAACAAATCCTGCCAAGAAAACCCTATGATAGATTTGCCTTGGGGTCACCATAAACTGGAAATGATTTAATGGCACACAAGACAATAAAATTTGATTCAGGTTTGTGTGTATTTGGGGTTGTTTGCATAGGCCAAAAGGTCTGTTTCTCACAGCCTCACATCATCAAGTTCACACAATGCAGGCCATAACTCTGGAAGACCAGATTTGGATCCAGAGAATATTGCCTGATCCTGGGGTAACAAGACTTTGTATGGGCCCCTGAGTTCCTTAAAGGTTTTGGTACTGAGCAGTCCTCCGTTGCTGCATCTGATAAGGAAACGGGGCACCTGGATACATGTGTGCAGCCAGGCAGCCTGTTTCTGCTTCAGACATGACAGTGGGGGGGGGGGGGGGCTTCTCATTACCAGTGATGACATTGCAAGGTAAAAAGCATGTACTATTAGTTTGGCGATGGGTGTGTAAACATCTGCCCATCCCTGTGTCAATCTTTTATTGTAATTACAGTAAGTAAATGCCATTGCAAGTCACAAAATAATATAGGTGTAATATCTAAGCATCAGTTTATAATACCTCAGTTTAAAAGACTGTGCTGTACATCTCTGGCTGCATTCACACTGCAAAAATAATCTATAATCTACAATAAAAAAGTTGACACCACTTTAACTGCCATGCTCAGTGCTATTGGGTTTTGGGAACTGTAGTTTCTTGTGGCTCTAGAGCTCTCTGACAGAAAAGGGTAAACGTTTAACAAAACTACAATTTCCAGAATCTCATAGCATTGAGCCTGACAACTAAAGTGCAGCATCTGTCATTTTTTTGTTTTTGGTTTGTCAAGAATATTTCCCTCATAATTTTACTGATATTGGGGTGTTGGCATTGGGATATGGACGTTTGGTAATAGTTTCCTCATGTCAAGCTCCACCTTAAAAAAAAGGCAGATTATGTATAATGCATGATGGTTTGAGGTATTAGTTCTCCATGGTCTTCATTTTCTTATCCAGTAGAGTCTGTCTAGCTTAAATCCAGTGCTTACTTTCACTTAAGAGGCTATGATAAGAAGGATTTGATGCTGATGCCAAACTCATTTGAATGAATGATGAGTGTGTAGCCTGTATTCTTCTCTGGTAAAAATAGGAACTTCATTTAGGATGGACAAACTCTACTGGATAGGAAAATGAAAAAGCATTAATACAGATGAAGGTACTGCATACATCACCTTAAGAAGATGGACACAAACCCAGCATAGAAAAACATACTTTTTCACACACAGCACTCAGGCTGGGACAGGCTTGCAAATGAATGGCTAAGCTGGAAAGGCTACTTTACTTCAGCCCTCCTTCAGCTGAATCGAGCCCAGTTAGTTTGATAATGTCATTTTTCTCCCAAATTGTCAGTAACTGACTAAAATAATAATGGTTTATCAATTATCCTGATCATATATGAAGATTATGTTTTGCACTGGATGATGCTCCCAAGATATAGGGAGGTACTACATGTCCTGCCCTGCCTGCCACCAATTCCATGGCACATTCTCTCAACCCCACCTATACAAAGCTAGGCCTAACCAATTAACTCCTTTGCCTGTTCAAACTAATTCCACTCACAGACATGGTAACTATTTGAACTTGACTATGATCAAGACAATATGAGCAGTGCTAACACTGAAGAATATTATATCTGTGAAAAACCTGTAATAAAAAACCTGGGAGGCTAGGGAAGGATCTGGGGCAGTGGTTTAGCCCTTAACAAATGTATGGAGGAAGAGTAGGACCTGGGTTCTATCTGAACTCCTTTTGTGCACCTCAACTATCCCAAATCCCTAGACTCCTACCCCCCTCTTTTTATGGGCAAACAAATAAATTGTACAATAACTCAAAATGTCACCCACAGCAACAATTAACAGTAAAACACCCCAGCTCATACTTCCCCACAGAATTACTTGCAATACAGAAAATCAAATCACAATCACGTCAGAAAATCACCCAGAAATTCAAACCATAAATGTTGTTTGCATGGCCCATGCTGAAGATCAAAATGTTGTTTGCATGGCCTATTGCTGAAATTTCCACTCCTGCCTTTAAACAAAAATAAAAAAAATCTCTAGCTCTGTTACAAGTAAAAGTTATGGTAGGCTGGAGGGTGAAAACAATAAGTTAATATTTTTTTTAAAAAAACTTGTCAACACAAATGTTTCTCTTCTTGCTAAAATGGTAAAAGAAAGCTGTGCTTGAGAACATTTGGGTGGCGAATCTAGGCTTATGAAGAGTGAGAGGGCAGTAGCGGTAGATATCAGTCATGGGACTTCCCTTCTGCAATTCTTGGGGCCTGCACTGTTTCCTTGCTAGCGTTTCATCTAAGCTGGGTTCAACTGGCCTGCAAAATCCTTAAAATGTTTTACTGTTACTTAATCACCTGTTGATCTATGAGCAGAGTAGGAACCTTGCAAACAATGAAATGACAAAAAAATAGGCTATTATATAATCATTTTTAGAGGTTTCCATTTTCTTCTCTCACTGCCTGAAATATATAGAATTCTATATCAATTTTATCTGACATATGAAATGTAGTGCTATATATCCTCTAGCCTTTGATATCCCTTCTTTCCTTTTCTACCAGACAACTCACCTCCAAACCTTTGCAATTTTATTACTACCTGCTCATACATTAAATGATTAACTTGGGGACATGAAACAAAATTCACCATTTTATTTCCCATTCAAGAAACAAGGGAATATGAAGATTTAATATAATCTCATCAGTAGTCCAGAAAGCTGGAGAGAAGCCTGAGGGTTCTTTTCTGTTCTCCAATAGCTCTTAGCTACAGAGAAAACAAGATTTTTTTTTTTATGATGATGATGATTAAACATATTTTATTAAAACTTTCCCTGACATTTTTCATTCTTTGCTTCTTTCACCTATTACCTCCCCCCCCCCCAATTTTTCCCTTTCTATTTTCCTTTGAGGTTTCTCTGTTCCTCTTACTTTTGTTGCAAATGACATTTGCTATGCTATTTTTTCCCTTCCTTTGCTGCCTTCATTTCTCCCATCTGGAGCTGATCTTCTAGGTCAGAAAGGAAATATGGAACATATGCTTGGATGCCATTGTTCATTATAAAGTGAAACATGAACAAAATACCATTCAATGTGCTTTTCTACAATGACTTTAACCAGGTACATCATGAAGGCTCATTTAGGAACACACACACATTCAAGAATCTACCTTTTATAACTAAATTTCAGAATCAGAAATACTATGGTTCAAAGTAAAACCATGTGAACCTTTTACTTACACACATCTAAAGATTCATCTGAATCATCTGGACAGTCAGGTTCTCCATCACAGATCCAATTTTGAGAGACACAGGTCACAAGATCATGGCACAGAAACTCATCTACATCACACAAATGTTCTGAAAACAAAACAAAAAGTATGAATAATGAAATCATTAATGGATAAAGGATAATGAAAATGAAAGTGTGTCAATCAAATGAAATGTGACCTTAAATACATGTTGGTAAACATGAAAATAACCATTTTGTATGCATGAAATCTAAAACACTGTAAAGTTATAGGGAACAGTAGAGTAACTCTTCCAATTATAATACTGTTTATGTGTTAAAATCATGCATACAATTATTTTTTTAAGTATGATTCTAGGTTCACCATCACATACATCAAAAACCATACATGTATAATGAAAAAGGACTTCATATTCCATAGCTTATGGAACCATCCCAGAAATATATCACATTGTTTTACACTGAGCTTAATCCTGTCAACATTTGCTTGCAGTGGTCTCCAGGGTTTCTGCAGGAATTTTTCCAGTCCTGCCTGGAAATACCCAGAATTTAATGTGGGACCTTCTGCATGCAAAATAAGGCCCGAGACAGAGGGGGGGAGCACCATCCTTGGGTCAATTTTAGGGTTCCGGAGCATGCAGCATCCGCATGCTCCAGAACCCTAACATGTATGGACGATGCCATCTTTATTTGGTGCCATCCATATGTGGCACATGTGCACAACACAAGCATGGCACCATATCCACACCTCCGGGCTCTGCATTTCCATCGTGGATGTGTCACAGTGTGCCAATGGCACACTGATGACGTCATCCCCACACACCAAAAATAACCTATTTTTTCTGGGTGCTTTTTGGTCCAGAGGGACACCACACAGTTTGGCTGCTGCTGCGTCCCTCTGGAGGAAAACTGGGTGCCTCCAATCTGTCCCTGTGGGGCAGTCTGGAGAGCCCCTTAGTACACTGTACTTTTTCTAGCCTTATTTTGTCTATCTCTCTGTCTGAAGCCAACATGACCTGGTGACAGTTGCATAGAGAGAGCTGCAATTATTTAGTGAATACAGAACACAATTCTTCCACCGAAAAGTAGTAGGGCATATCAATAGGATTCCAGATAAGTTGATGGATGCAAGAAAATCACCCCAGCTTTACCTATAATTACTAGAAGGATGTGGGTGAAAATTGCCTTAAGGCAAGTGTGTTATGGAAACTTGATAGTAAGAATTTAAATCCTTAACTACTTCATTCCCAACACGTCTCTTCAGTTTTCCAGCTGTCTCCTGTTTTAACTCTGGCAACCCTCTGAATCCCGGAAGAGTTTGTTTCCCTCAGTATGGTGAAGCAGTACTCCCATCAATTGCAATTTGACTAGTGGCAACATGTGAATCAGCATGATATATTGGTTTAAGTATTGAACTAGGACTCCAGGAGAACAGTATTTCAATAATCAGGGCACAAAATGAGAGCCAGTGTGGTGCAATGGTTTGTTGGACTAGGACTCAGTGATACCAGTGTTCAAATTGTTGGTCAGCCATGGACAAGTCACACTTCATCAGCCTTAGAGGAAAGCAATGGTAAACCTCCTCTAGATAAATATTGCCAAGGAAACACTAGGGTAGTATTGCCATGGTCACCTAAAAGCACATAAAAACAACCTGGGCAAGAATTTCCTTGAAGATTGCCTTGTGAACTTTTATACTGGACCAGAGCGATAAATAAAGAGAGTATTGGGTAAAAACATTTTTTTAAAAAAAAGAAAACCACTAAACAACTTGATAAAACATATCAGGATCCTTGTGTCCAAATATGAAAGAACACAGAGATCCTGTGCCTTTAGGAGTACCGCAGAAGTGGGAATTTCAGAAGGTGTAGCTTGTAATGTAAACTATAGTTGCTGGATTCCCTCCTCTATATAGAAGTGTGTGTGTGTGTGTGTGTGTGTGTGTGTGTGTGTGTTTCCTGTAGCATCCTAATCAGGATTGGACTGGTGACAGTTATATACAGAATTGGTGTAATCAGGGCAAAATATGCCTCTAGTGTGCTTGTTAAAGCACTATCAAAGCCTTAAAGAAAATCCTTATTTTTCCACTATGCTAGGGATAGTCATGTATTATTCCCGCAGGAGCAGCTTGTTATAAGCACCTTATTTATTTTATTTTGTACACAGATATGCTATTTTCAAGGTCAGGTTATGAAAGCACTGATGGTGGCATATTCAAATGAGTGCACATCTACCTCCAAAGCAGATCAACGGTTTGTATGCTTTCGAATACCTAGTGTGCTATTTTCTTGGCTCAACCGAAGAGCTAAGTAATGTTTTGCATGGAGACACACACAATAAAACAACATATACTGCTGAGCAGTAGAAGCAAATGTTGTCTTGCCTTTGTAACAAAACCAAACTGCTTGTTAATTAAAATGGAGGATTATGGATCCCATGGAGAAGGTTTGGTTTAAAGTAGTCCAAAGATTCTGTTTTATTGTACCATTGCTAAAGTGTACACCTGAAATGAAACAGCAGGTAAATGTGTAACCCCAAATGTAATATTTACTGAATAAATGTTGCTTTGTGTGCCTGGAGCCTCCATAAAAGCAACATGCAACCTGCAGTGATATGCTATATTACATCTGAAGAATCTTAATAGTAGTAGAGTATTTCTGTTTACAAGTTCTTAGATAGGAACATAGGATAAAAATCAGTGCTTGGGAGTAACATGTTACAAATTAGATCTACTATGCAACAAGTAATGCTTGTACAGCACTCCCTTTGTGGAACAGCTACACTAGTTACCAGTTCGGTTCCGGTCAGAATTCAAGGTGCTGGTTTTGACCTTTAAAGTCCTAAACAGCTTGGGTCCAGACTATCTAAAGGACCATATCTTCCTATACAAACCAGCCTGAGTGCTAAGGTCAGCAGGAGAGGGTTTTCTCTCAGTCCCACTACCTTCACAAGTGCGGTTGGTGAGGACTCGGGAGAGAACCTTCACGGTGGCTGCTCCCAGACTGTGGAACTCCTTGCCACCGGAGATCAGGTTGGCCCCCTCCCTGCTCTCTTTCTGCTGGCAGCTAAAGACATTTTTATTCAGGCAGGCATTTGCTGGGTAGATTTTATTGGAGTAAAGTGTGTGCTGTTTTAATGTTTCTTTATCGTTACTGTTTTAAATGATGCTGTTTTTATTTAAGTTTTAATGTTAGTAGTATTTAATTTATTTTTTAACTTTTCTAATCAATGCTTTAGCTTTGTCTTTGTAATATATTGTAACCTGCCTTGAATCCCATTGTGGGAGAAAGGTGGGATATAAATCCTGGAAATAAAAATGCATACATACATACATATAATGCAACCACTAGATAGTTTTTGGGTGGGGGCACCAGAGATGTATCTAAATTACATTTGAAAAAATTATAAGAGCAAAGTCACTTCATGAATATAATGAATATAACCTTATTTGTTTTCAATTGTGATTTTAAAGAGCATTCTTAAGGCATTTAATGGGATTTTCCCCTAAGTTTTTCCCATTCTGTTATGTAATATAGGAACAAAAAAATTGAAGATTGTGAAGGGGACATAAACAGGATTCTTGGGGTTGGAAAACCTCAGCAAGGGGAATTCTCCTCAAACTTCTTCTTTTGGTTCCCCACAATTTTTAAATAGACTCAATGAATGAATCCTGCTTCCCCGGCCCAGAGTTACCACTTTTCTGCCTCCCCTAACTTGACATGGATATGTGGCCTGGAGGAGAATTGGGGCAGCTGAGGATGATTGCTGGCTATGTTATGATAAATGGTACATAATGAGAATGTAATTCTCTGGGATCTTTTGAAGGTCCTGGGAGGTCCCAAAGGATGCCAGCATCATTGTGTACCATCTAATGGAACACACTTGGTGACAATCCTTGGCTGCCCCTCTGCCCCAGCTAGAATAATGTAGCTTTACATGGAAATTAGCACTGGGAAAAGTTTCTATTGGGGTGAAGAAAAGAAGGGAGTTGATGGGGGGTGTAAACTGATATAGGTCCTTTCAACTAACACAGTTAGCATTACAATTTCACTTTGACTGTCATGGCAGCATGCTGGGGAATCTTGGGATATGTAGTTTGGTGAGATCACTAGAGCTGTCTGGTTGCAAATTCTAAATGCACCACCCCAAACTGCAAATCCAAGAATTCCACAGGATGGACTCAAGGCTCTTAAAGTCGCACCATTGTGCCATAACTATATAGTATGAAAGGGCCCAGGGAATCCCTCTGGGTACCAAGTTTCCTGTCCCTGGGGTACATTCACTGGCAGTGTGTCTCCAAGGCCCCAGGCAGAACATATTCTCTGTCCAAACTGGGGATGCTTGGGCATATATCTGGGACCTTTGGCATGCAAAGCATATTCTTCAATCCTAAACTGCATACTAAAACAACAGCAGCAACAGTTTCTTCTTTTCTTCATATAAATTCAATGGCAAAGGACAGTTCACCTCATTCAGAGGTCTGATCAGTTTAATGCAAAAAATCTCAAAGTTATGACTTGTTTATTGTACTCTGTGACTGAAACATAGAAGCAAAGCTGTAGTGTATATTCTGGTATCTTGTACTTTCCCAGCACTCAAAGTGCAGTAATTTTCTCATGAAATAATATTTTCCTATGTAGTTAGTATATCTGGACTAGAGATGTGTGGAATCTAATTCCACAGGTGTCATGGTCATTTATATAATATTGCTAGTGACCATTGTTACTGGCTAGGATCACATCTCCTTCTAGTTTCCAATTTCGTTTGTAGAAAAGGGAGAAAGAATTTAAAAACAAAACATCACAACAACAAAAACACATGAAGCAAAGCTAAACACAGAGCACATGGCACCCAGTATCTGTTGAATAACCTAACATTAAACACATACACAATCTTAGTTGTTAGCTGGTGAGCTCATCCTGGTAGCTTAACCTGTATCTCTATAACATAACCTGCATTTTCTCTTCTCATTAGATATTTCAGATTGGTAGAGAAACTATGGTTACTCTTGAAGAACTATGAGCAAATTTAGTTATCTCTCCATGAATTGAAATCTTGCTATATGCTTATTGATATATTAAACACACATGCATGCACACGTACACACACTCTCTCACACACACACCAGCCTAGCAGTCTGATCCTATGTGCACTTTTACTCAGTATTCAATGAGAGTTTTCTAAAAGTAATAAATAGCTCATAGAACTGGTCTCTGTTGCCATATAAGATGGGGATTAAATACTCCAAGTTTTAAGTATGAGGAAAGGGGGATGTAGTTAGAAAAAAATGCTTTAGAAAGCGTTAGAAAGAAACATCACTTATTCTTCTGAGAAAGCTAAGAATAAGGGTAGCTGAAGGACACACATGCCTATGAACTATTAAGGTAGAGACCTTTCTTCTCTGCTACATTTCATTATGGTTCATACTTTTATCATTTCTTAAATAAAATACCTTCTTTCCTCCTTGATTTCAACTGTCAGTCAAAATACATCACAACCAGACTAATGCCTGTAATAATGAACAGAAACGCATGACAGCAACCTATGAATAGCAACATAAATGTCTAAGTAAATGGAAGAATCAGCCAAGAAATATATGAAACTAGAGAACTATCTTATCACCTATTTCAAGGATAATGAGAGCCAGGCACAGAAAAAGGAAACACACACATATATACTTTTCTTATGTGAGGCAAAAGTAAAGACAGCACAGATTTCTCTCATTCCCCCCAAAATAATGTTATATTTTTATAAAAGAGTTTACTGAATACAGTCTTTGTGCTATTAAAATAATTTCAAATGGCTGAATCCAGCTTCAAACTAGTATCCCTCCCAAAAGCCTTTATGAATCATTGTGTGTTTTGCTATAATTGTTATGTGCCATTATAGGGTTACATTGGCAAGATTTATTCAGAGGACATTTGACATCCAGAGGCTGAGAGGGTATAACTTGTTCTGTGTCGCCCAATGGGTTACCATGGCTGAAAGAAGATTCAAACTCTGGTCTCCCATAGTCCTAGTCCAACACCTATAATGGCTCTCATTTTGTGCACCCCTTATTTTAAAAAAAGCGGTTGTAAACAGTTGGCTACACAGGGTAAGGAGAGAACACATATCTTTCCTTGTGCTCTGGATCCTGGTTTATTTCACCTTTTACATTAATCTGTGTTCTTTCCTTTCTTATTCTCCCAGAGTTAAAGCACACTGTTTTATGTAGTCTCTGGAGATTTTCAGATGGGCAAAAGTAAGGGGAGCATAGCGGGATGCTCCTGTCAGTTTTGTGCAACTGCGTGGAGATTATCAGACAATGCTGTGTGATGTCACGATAATTCTGTCATTATCTCGTGAATAAATAATAGTTTTCCAGATACTTTTCATTCATGAGAAACTCCTGTAAATGAAACGTGGCTGGAAAACTCCTCTTTATTCATGGGATAATGATGGGATTACCTCAATGTAATGCTACGTCATCTGATAATCTCTACATAATTGCTCAAAATTGACAGGAGTATCCCACTATGCTCCCATCACTTTTGCCCATCTGAAAATCTCTTTTGTCATATACACTGGTGCTGGCAGGCTCAGTGCTTACCTATAGGATCTATAGACTTGTGTTCCATTAGCTAGGCCATCACTTTCAAGAAGATGTTGTTAATGGATTTGCAAGATGGTGCTCAGGTGGAAAGATTTGATCTAGATTTCCTTCTTTCTATGTGGATATTATATGATCAAAAGATGAAGTTCACATAAATGTGATACAAACTATCAAATTTGCAGCCATTTTTAGCAGGATTCTTAAAAATCATAGACATGCTGACTGAAGCTACACTCATACACCTACATCTGTAAAAGCCATCACTACATTTAAAGGGTGCAGGAAAGGATTTATATATATTCTGAGTCAGCAGATGCAATTTACATCTGACTGGTGTTCTACCAATAAACAGTTTGGCGTTCAGGTGGCAAAGATCCTGGGTACTGACCCAATCTATGTGGATGGAATATTCCCACAAACTCTCCAGTGAGAGAGCATGTTATAATGGAGTAGCAGATTGCCCACTGTGCTTTGTGCATATGCATTGCGCACACATGTAAAATATTGCAGTGCAGGTTAGCAAAAGGAACAGTCATAATTTTAGTCATTATAATTTTGCCTGTATAAGTAGGTATCAAAGGCAAAAGTATTACAATTTTTATTCTGTATTTTGTATTTTGTCATTGCAATTTTTACCTGTACCCCACTTTGATCATTGCAGAAAAGCGGTTTATAAATAAAAC
>NC_056522.1:227833594-227859622 GCF_019175285.1 Sceloporus undulatus | reverse complement strand
TTATTATTATTATTATTATTATTATTATTATTATTATTATTATTATTATTACATGGAGTAATTGCACTGGTTTCCCCTTGCCCTCACCCCAACTTGAATTTCTGATTCAAGTGTGGACTGTCACCATGAGGGAAGGCCAGTTCCATGCTGAAGCCACCCTATTCCTGGCTAAATTGGAGGGGGGGCATCGCCTTTTGCTCTAGATTTTGCAGTTACAGTAAATCTGGAGCAATCCAAAGTGATGAAGGGTGGTGGTGTCATATGGCACTGCTAGTGGTGGTACAAATCACTTCCTCTGAGTTCACAGTAAGTGTACAGCCTTGGTATTGATGCTGACTGCCTTGTGCCTGACCTCAGAGGAAGAAACTTATGCCAGCAGTGGTGGTGCTAGGCAGCATAGCAGGACATGTGTTGGCCACCACCCATTACCACTCCATCACTTGCAGTAACAAGGGGAGTCCGGGGCAGCTCTGGGGCCAAAATACTCTGGGAGCAGCCTGGATGGTGTGAGTCATTACTTCTCTCCTGTATTCATCAGGTCTTTTAGGTATTATATATAGTTTGTAAATATAATCTATTATGGCACCCCAAATGAGCTCTAATAAATTGTTATTTAAAACATATTAACCTGATAGCATAACATGACAACAGTTCCACACAAATATCTACATTTTACATTAGTAGATGTTGCAAAGTGTTCTGTTCTATGTGCAATGAGACTACAAAGTAATAGATTTCAACAGCAGAAATATATCTTCTATAGTTGTTGGTCTATTTGTTTAGCCTAAATAATATTTTCAATTGTCTAAAAGGTATACATTGAAAATTTTAGCCTTTTAAGAGTAAGACTCTGAATAGTGATGAACATCACAACTGATCCTACTGTTAAATGCAATTAAAAATAAGTGGAGGTCCATTTAAGTAATGGTAGGGGCTTGACAGATCACCAAAAAGGGCAGGCTGGAGGTACCCGTTTCTACTCCTGAGGGAGGCCAGGGCAGCCAAATGTGCAGCATCCCTCTGCCCCAAAAAGAACCTGGAAAAATTGGGTTCTTTTGGGGATGCTGCGCGGACATCACAAGTGCACCATTGGAGCACTGTGGCGTATCAGTTACACAAGTACAGCACCATGACATGTGGATGCAGCACCACACTTGCATCATGGACATGCCCCCCGTGTGGGCAGTGCCATACAATAATGGTGCTACTGGCACGCTCCCGAGCCCTAGAATCAACCCCATGATGGCACTTCCCACCCATCTGTCCTGGGCCAAACCTATTTTTAATCTCCTTTGGAATATCTACTATCACTCCAAGAACATGTTGAGGACAGGCAAGGATGAGGTGGAGTGGAGTGAAGGGGAACATCATCCCTTTCTTTTTCCACTCAGGGAATGCATCTCTTCTAGTGATATAAAAACCACATTTTCTTCTTTCTGTAAGATCCATACTTTTCATACTCCTAATTAGTGTGCAGTACTGGCCAAAACCATAATCTAGCCCAGGGTGATGAATCTGGATTTATGGAATTTGTGTTTAAAATGATCAAACTATAGAGTTTACTGTCTATTTTAGGATAGGTATCCTCCATATTGACTCCATTCATAAGTGATGCACACTAATATTCCAAAATGTTCTAAGCTTTGTTTTCTTCATATGCCTAAAGTGACTGCTGGTTGCAATCCTACATACAGATACACTGTTTAAATTCTATTGATTCCAATGGAATTCAAGCAGTCTAACCATGCAGGATTACATCTGCTATTTTTTATTGACACCTCTTGCTTTCTGATCCATCAACACTATTCACTCTACACAGCTAGTTTCTTCATAGACATGAACATGGATTCATAGGTCTGAAACACAGCCATAAAGCATCTGAAGCATATGGAACACATGTTTCAAAACAAAGACAGTACAGATTAGTGAAAACACAAGGCTTACAACTCTAATAGTATATTGTATTGTCACTCCTTAGCAATATGGATGAAGAAAAGTGTTAACTTCTACTGTGGGTATGCGCTACATTTCCACACCACTGAAACCCCATGACCACCTTCCCAATTCTTTCTGGAAATGCTCTGAAATGGTGTGGAATACAGGGAGCAGCATGAGATTCAGAAGTGGTAGAAAAAGCATGCTGGTAACTAAGGATACCTGATTAGGACATTTCGGGGTCAAAGCTTGACACTGGGTGATGACATCTTGTGATGTCACAAGGATCAAATCATAGTGATGTTATAAGGGTGAGCTCCTGGGGATATAATAATGCATGATATATTAAATGTCAAACACTGTTGCACAGAATATGTATATATATTTAAAACTAGCATCAAGTCTAACAAATTAAGAACACACACACTTTTCAAGGCAGTGCTCTCTAAGGCTCCTTTCTCTTGCCCTGAGGACTGAACAAGAGAGGACAGCTTTTGAAACTCAGGGCAGGTGACATGGTAATGCTGGCTAGAAAATGCACACATGCAACCACAGTCTTAATCCTTGTCTACTGGGGAATTAAAATTGATTTAATTTACCCTAAATGTTGTTGTTTTTTTGTTGTTTTTAAAGAGAAACCCCCAAGGTAAAACCAAATCTACAGCAGGATTAGCATTATGTACCTTGTGGGACTGGAAGTGACCTCAAGTCTATTTGTGTGGCCTATAGGTCCCATGGATCCTGTAATGCTTTCCCTATTTTTGTTTCCTGGGAAGGTTTGTTGGGAGGGGATTTGCCTTTGCCTTCCTCAGAGACTGAGAAAATACGACTTGGCAAAGGTCACCCAGAAAGAAATTGGAAGCGGACTCCTAGCTACATTTCTGCATTGTTGAGTGTTACTGTGTATTGCAGAGTGTGGCTTGCAGATAATTTTGGTGTCTAGAAACTAGTCCTCAGACCATCCAGAAAGGCCCTTCCCTCTACTGTAGCCTTATGAGTGATAAAAATTTTTCAGGAATCTACTCAGGAAACAAAAGGTTTAAATAAGTTATTGGCTCATTGTAAAAATTATTTAGCACTGCTTTGAATTCCACAAGGGTCTGCAAAATTTACCTTTCTTTTATATTATAAAAGCTCAGAGATCTATTCATAAATTGGCTGTATTAAATGGAGAGTAAAAGCACACTTAGAATGCAGGTGGCAACCAGTGTCATCTTCTGAAGAATCGAAGATGATTGCCCTTTGAAGACATGCATTTAAGCCAAGATGAGGCAAAAGGGTAAAGTTTGTTTGTCTTTGATCATATCCTCTGTCTGAGGTCAAAGGCTGGTATTGTTAGTTGGGTGAATATAAAATAAGAAGAGAAGGTCAGTAGGGCTTTTCAAAAGGATGAAATAAGGAATATATATTTGTGTGCTTCATCAGAAAATACCAGTTCACAAAAAGGCAAATGAGCTCACTTGGATTCACAGTAAATTTGAATATAAAGATAAAAAATGTTATTGTTAATGGCTGCTTTGTTTTAATAATTCAGAAATTGCCAGCAAGGATTAGCTTCTAGAATTTTACCATCCCTCTCATCTTATTTACCCTGTCTTTTGTGTCTTGACCCAGAGTTGCAGCCAACTCAATAGTTACATCCAACTCAAAATTGTTGCCTTTTCTGATGCTTCAGTCATCCTTCCTTCAGACCCTCTAGGTAATTGGTGTGCTGTCTTCAAAGTGCTTCCAAACTCCATCTGCTCAGAGGCCCTAAGACCCCCCCCCCCAAATCAAATTTCCCATATGCTAGCACTTTGTAAAGTAAACAAAACATAAATAGTATGGTAGGTTGTCTGTTCATCACAGTCTGGAATGTGCTTATTAAGCTCTCTTTCGGGACCTTAAAGAACATTATTATCATTCCACTCAGCCAGAGGTAGGAAGACAGGTTGCCTGGCTGATTAAGGCAACTGGCAATGCCTCCCCACATGTTGGGCTTCCATTCTACCCATCAAATGGCTGCTCGTAGTCCACCTGTCTGCAAATGCAGAAGGGAGAGTCAAAAGCATTATGCGCTGTAATGGTGTAACATTATACTCTGCTGTAACAGCAGTATGGCATGCCAACATGGATTTTTGAAAACTAAAAGAAGCCACAAACACTAGAATAAGAAGGTTTATTCTAAATGGTGCAGTGCACATTTTGGTGAACATTCTTAACTTTGCAAATTATTCTGCTACTTCAAATATACTACAGCCCACTTATGTACAATGACAACGAACAAAGGAAAGCAACATATGGTGGACACTCAAAGACAAACTGTTTGCAAAGACAGGCTTCCTTGAAACTCAGCTAGGAAGAAACCAGGGGATTAAGGCTAAAATGGCCTTTCACTTTGCAAAAATATAAAAAGAAATGGAGGTCATACCTCAAATAAATACCAAAAGTGCAGTTTAAGTGGATATTGATTTTTTAAATTCTCTTTCGGCATATCCTTTTTCCTATGACTCCTTGATTTGGCTATGAGCCCAACCACAAAAAGAAACTGCATTGTTTAATATTTTCATTTTAAATTGTGGTTTAGTTTCTCCCAAATTTACTGTCTTCAAAAAAGCATAATGAAGTAAATGGTTCATGTTTTTCTCTTTCTTCTCTCTCTTCTCCTGGTGCATTTCCTCTATCCAGTCCATGAAGTGCAAAACAATAGCAGGATTAATAACACTGGAAGACAGTGGGCAATTATTGTATGTACCTACTAATTTTCTATGCTATTTGAAGGAAAGGCACTGGTTTGCTGGATGATAAGGGCATATATACAATCTGCCCTTCATATTGGTGGATTTGCCATCAACGGATGGCAAGCCCCCATTTTTCTTAATGGTGTCTCATGCATAAGGCTGCATTAGTGGGCACACCACCATTATGAAAAAGGAACCTGAGCATATGAAGATTTTGGTATTTGCAGGTGGGGGTCTGGAAAGGATACCCTGTGGATACAGAGGTCTGACAGTACATTCAAAAGGGATCTCCATCTAATCTGCTTGCATTTGATTGCCCTAGAAATAGATGGTTAAATCTAGCCATAACCAAGCAAAACAAAATTCCATTTCTCCTACATACAGTCATATGAAAAATAAGTAGGGCTCTAGCTGCATAGAAAAAAGACATTTCAACAGCCGTGCCATAACATTTGCTGAAATTCTGTGTTTTATATCAGTGTATCCCAAATTTTGGTCCTGTTTTACAATTTATCTTCCAGTTATCAGGGCCAGTAGTCAGGAATGATGGGAGCTGCAATCCCCAAAACCTAGAGGACCTACATTTGAGAACTACTGTTCTGCACAACTATTAAAGATACAAGCACTCTATCTTGTTTTTATTATGGCCAACAGAGACAGAAAGAATATTCAGATTTTTTAAAAAAAATAATCAATGAATATTTTTCTTTCTTTTTCTTTTTTTAATTTTTTTTATTTTATTTTAACTTTACATGACATACAAATATATAAAGCCGTACAAATTAATACATGAAAAGGAAAAGGAAAATATATACATATTTATTTATATATATGTAAATTTATAAGCTAAGTACTTCTTTTTTTGTAGTCCTTTAATTTGATCATCTTCCCTTATTCTTTTTAGTATAAAAAATAATAATAATAAAACTGAATATATTTTTCAAGTGTTGAGAAATCTTGATGAGAATAATTGTGGACTGACAAGAATCTTCACAGTTTGGGGTTTATTTTGTGCAAAATTTACACATAATTGTTTCCCACAGAAAATAGCATTTTCTGAGTAGGAAAGTAGAATTGTCTGTGTTGAACATATTTGTAGGTATAATATTATTTTCTGAACAGGAAAAACTGTTTTCAAATGCAAATCAAGTATATGTGAATTTTGTGCCTAGTAAGTTCCCAGTTATAGCATTTTCTGTGCAGGAAACAACCCATTATTATTATTGGCACAAAAATGCACTTTCCTGCATAGAAAATGCTGTTTACAATGAAAAACAATCACAGGTAAATTGGGCACTGAATATATTCCAAATTTTATCCAAAGGCTTTTTTTTTTGTAATAGGAAGAAAATTGCTAACATTACTCATTGATTCTTTAAAAAAGAAAAGTGGTCAAGAGAAAGATCCCATGGGAATTTCTCTTTGCCTTCTCTCCCCTGAAATGTCATACCTAACTCCATCAATTTTCATCAGGATTTGGGTATGTATAAGGAGTGGAAGAAGAAGGGAAATTTGTTTTACCAGTGGTGTCTCCTGCTGGTGGAAGGACAATGTTGGATTCAATACATACCAACCTACATTCCATCCAGTGAATGAAAAACACCTTTGCTGCTTCTGTGGCATGCCAAATTTAATTCCACTCTCTACCCATCCACTGAAAACATTTGACAGAAAATTCTTGGAGGAGATCTTCATTAAAATATTATCCTTTAAATTCTATTTGTATTTTCTTGCTAACAACTTCTGTGTTTAATCCTATGGACTTCTGGCAGCATTTTTGGAGCCCTTGTGGTGCAGTGGTTAAATAACAGTACTGCAGCCACAACATTGTATGTTCCATCCCACAGGGCTCCAGATTGACTCAGCTTTCCATCCTTTCGTAGGTTTGTAAAATGAGTACCCAGCATGTTAGGGGCTTACAGATTGTAAACTGCTTAGAGAGTGATGAGTTCACCATTAAACAGTACAGAAATCTAAATGCTATTGCTTTTGCTACTTTTCACAACTTTATTGTTTTGTTTTTGTCTGCCCATTTCATGAAAAGACAAAATAATCACTGCATACCTTGGAATTATTGCTAGTGATGATCTTTAAAGAACTGATAAACCAAACAGGTTATTACCTGTTGACATAATAGAAACAAGAATGTAAAGAGCATTATGCGTAATCTTATTATGTACAAGGTTTCTCTCCAAAAACATCTCATTAGAATACAAATATGTTGATAGAAAGTTGTAAATCTGCCTCTCTGTGCCTTTTTGAAAACCTAACAGACCAATCTTCTCCAGAATAGCTGTAAGGCAAAACTATATCAAACAGAAGGAGATGCATCACCCATCTTTCAATACATTTCTTTAAAATTAATTGAAATTTGTTTGGGAAGCATGAGTGAATATAATTATAACAGTACCAAGAAGGTGCCTAACTCTTTTTTTTGTCTCAGACTGCATTTCTGATCAATACTCCAGTTTTCTTCCCAAGTAGTACCTCTATAACCTTTTGCTTGATGTTGTAAAATCATCTGGGAGTAAGATATTAATCAGAGAAACAGTGCAAGGCTGTTGGTTAGAGAAAGATTACCCACATCCTTGTTGTGATCACATCTCAGGCCACATTTCACTTAAGCCACTGCAAAACTGGTTGTGCACCTTCTCTCACCTCATCTAGATTCATCCTGAACTAATAGGATTTCACTTAGACCAAGAATAAGCACTGGAGAAAACCAAGATATGAATAAAATACTTTTGCTGTTCTTTTCTTTCATTGGTATTAGAAACAAAAACTTGTAGCCTTGATTATTCCAAGCAGCCTGCTTCCACATGAAGTCAACACTTTAACAATCACCCCAATGAGAGGGATGTCCTCCCTCTCCCTCTCTCTTTCAATTTCTCCCCTCCCTACTTTCAGGCATGGTTTTGTAAAGAAAAGGCCCCATGTTTGAATTGGTCCTACATTATACAAACAACTGAGTTTTAAAATGTAATAATAATAATAATAATAATAATAATAATAATCTTTTATTTATATCCTGCCTACTCCGACTTGGACCAAGGCAGCTTACAGTAAAACAGTCCAATACATAATAAAACAATAGTCCCAAGTTCTACCCTCCCACCTTAAAATAACAATTAAATCACAATTACAATAAAAAGACTGATTAAAATCAACTGTGCTTCTTATTGAAAACTGTTCATATTAAATGAAATATGTGGTAATAATTTGTACAAAAAGGAAGAATGTCCTTCTTAGCAGATGTACCTATTTTGGCCGTTTTGATCATTCAGAGTTGTGCAGCAGATAATTCCTTCAAATAAAATCTGCTCTCCTTTTCTTGGAGCTTTCTCTGAGTCAATGTGGTTAATTCAGCAGATTTGGTGAAAATGGAAAAAAAAAGGTTTTCCTTGGTGCACCTCTCAGTTGATTTAGTTAATTCAGTTGTGTGTTTTGTTTTGTTTTTTAAAAAAACACCTATTCAAGGTATCACTTTTCTGGTACTTATATCAGAACCGTTCAGGGAAAAACATTCTTCACAAATAAAGCTGCACAGTGACAGCAATGTCCTGCTGCATTTTGTCCAACTCTTTCGTGTCACATTAAGCTAGCTGGCAGGATTTCAAAGGAAAAGAAAATGTAGTCAGCCATGTTGCAATAATTTTTAACATCATGAGATTGGATCTATAAAAACCTCTGAAAGGATAGCTGCTCTTCTAAGAAGAGTATTCTAAGAGGTGCATACTGACCATTGTCATTGCTTAAATATTCTTTAAATTGCAGCATCTGGTTTTAAATGTAGTTATATACCACCTAGGGTGAACTTTCCCTCAAAATGGGATTATATATCTTTTAAAACAAAGGATGAACACAAGTGAAGAGCAAAAAGAGCAAAGCCATAGATTTATTTAAAATATTACTCCTACTGCTCTACCTCTACACCATTATCTTTTAGAAAATGTAGTTATCAAAAGAAAGAGTAAGCCAGGTAGCATTGAAGAGTTTGCAGTAGCTTTAATGAAATCCCTTTTTAAAAAAAAAAAAAATACTCCACAAGCCATTATTAGAATTTGCTTCCCTATCCATATGGTCTCTGTCAAAGCTCTGGAAAGGCAGCTCAAATGGAATTAGATGAGATGGAATTAATTAACAATTTTGGGTGCCTAAACCCATAATAATAGATTCAATGAGACATGACATCACTGCTGGAAAGCAGGCAGGAACCAGTCTAACAGAACAAGTGATTGGAGGGTACCCTTCTTGATGGAGTTTGAAAATGATTTAAACACATCTTCAAAATGCTGGATTCTGGGTGCTGCAATTCCAAAAGTAACTTTTCCAAGCTGTGGGTGTAAATGAGGAGGTCAGAACCAAAATAATTAGGAGGAGGCAGATAAAACTTTAATCAGAGTGTAGTAATTGTGCCTTAGTGACTCTCTCCCTCTTTGTGTCTTCACTAAGCATATCACTGTTCAGTTACTTCATTCTTAAAAGTAACTATAATTGTTATCTTCCCACTGGGCAAGATGGTGAGAGTTTTTGCACATTTCAGGGCTACATCAGGATAATATAATTCACAGCAAAAATATATTTTTCTGCAATATATATGTGTGTATGTGTGTGTGTGTTTACTCCAATACTCTCCATTCTTTAAGGGTTTGCTGATGAACCCATATTGTGGTGCATTACAAAGAATTCGGGAGGGAGGGTCTAGTTTACAAAGATTCTTGGCTGTGCATATGCCTTAAAACAGGCATATTTCTAGTTGCAGCCCATTCAAAATTGCAGTAGCATTGTCACTGGTTTTGGAAAAGTATAACTTTATATATCAGATATACTTTTAAATGCATAGATCACAGCAAGGAAAGGGTGAGTTTATCAATTTGAATGCATTGTAAATGTCCTTTCAGGCTGCTTCTGATAGTACAGGTTTTCCCATTACATACACAGTGTGGTGCTTTTTCTGGGCAGATCCTGCATCAGCATGGTTTATCAGCTATGCATATGATGTGTCTTATTCCAGACAGCAGGATAGAAGGATCTGTGGCTTTGTCGTCTGTAGGACATGTTGGCATATATGTGTGTATGTGTATATATATCAGCAGCACAAGTTCAGCATGTCTTCTGTCCTATTGTTTTCTATCACTTCTGCTATTCATTATTTTACAGCATTTTCATAATGTATTGCTTTATAGCACTTGTTCACTCTGTTTCTTTTTTCCAACAAATAAGACAAAGAGTCACACAACTCTGTCAAGTAGGTCAGCACTATTCCTGCTTTGGTAATGGGTAATTAAACTGAGAAACAATTGGGGAGCAAAGATTTGAAACTGGATTCTTAATGCAAATTTGCAAAGTGTTACCCATTGTAAATGTATCCATTCACTCACATATTCAACTTCAAAAAAAAAAAAAAAAAAAAGAGAGACATTTGGTCCTGGATACATGGTTAGGCTATCTCATTGCTAAATTGTTTTTGCACCGATACACATTATCATTTTTTCACTTTCTAGAAAGGGGAAAGGAAGCATTGGCAGTGTGTATAATTCTTTTTGTGTCATTTACACAGCCATAAAGATATATATCTCTGTTAGTAGTCTGTGTTAGTGCAATCTATGTTAATGTTTCATGCACGAGAGCCATCCTGAGAAATTCTTAAGAGACAAACAAGAGCAGCCCTTCATGTGTTCAACACTTCTGTATGATCCTCCAAGTAAGGGGTGTACATGTTTCACAAGAAGTTTACAAACAGAAGATAAATGCAATAGCATCTTCCCTCGTGTATTACTCAGGAACATATGTAAAGGGATGCTGGAGGTGAATATAACCATCTTGACTAGTAGACCATTGATGCCCTACCTATCATCAATTTATCTAAGCTCCTTTAAAGCTGTTCAGGCTGGCAGCTTTCATTGAATCTTGTGGCAGTAAGTTCCGGACCCCCCCCCCCAGCGTAAGTGAAAAAATGTGGTTGTTCAAGCCCCATTCAAATGAATGGGACTAGTGCCCGCAGCAGTGCAGCAGTGGTACACGGGGCGCACGCCACAGGAGCGTGTGCCATAGTTTTCTTCCAGCGTGTGGCTCCCTTCCTTCTGACATGTCTTCCAGTGTATGCTGGAAGCCGCGTAAAACATGCAGGCGCACTGTACTTCCTTGTCTTTGTCTGGAAACTTCCCATTGTTCAGTTTCAGTGGAGTAGCCTAAGTTCTAATTTAGGAAGGGGTGAGTTTCTCTATATATACTTTATTCACCCTACACCAGATATAATTTAGTACTTCTCTATCAAGTCTCCCTTTACCATAGTTCTAGGCTAAACAAACCCAAGCATTGCAACCTTTTTCCATAAGGGAGTTGTTTCAATCCCATAATCATTCTGGTTGACCTTTTTTTTTTTTAAAAAAAAAAAAGCTTTTTGTAGCTCAACATTATTTCTTCTTTCATACACTGCAGGCTTGTTAAAATCAAACGTGCATTTTGAAGAAATAGGCTGCTGTCTGGCAGGTAGTGGGGGAGAATATAAGAGTTCTGGTGTATATCTTTGGCACTCATTTAGTGTAGGATAGAGCTGTGGAACTGCTTCTCAAGGGTCCTAAGGTTCGGGGGAGCAGGAAAGGACTCTGTTGTTGAGGCAGATTCAGGGTTTGCTCTCACTTCTAAAGTCCTGTGGCTTGGGTGGAAGAACCTGGATTTTCCTTCTAGCAGATGGCTGGCCAGGGAGCAACACAATTAGTGGTCTGCTCCTCCCTCTATAAGGTGCTTTGGCCAAGGGAAGGCTGAGGAGATCAAGGGATGACATCTGGCCACAGCTGAGCCAGGATCAGGTTGATCCCCTATTGTTTCTTCCAGCAATATTACAATGTAACAAGTTCAATAAAATGTATCTCGTCTTATTATTCCATGGTAGCTCATAAAATGTTAATTTGGAAGCTCTATTTCCTTCTTTCAGTATTTGTTTCACTTCATTTATTATATGCATATTTTCAGACTTTTCTTACAATCCACTTGTACTTGTACCAGTTTGTCTTGATTTTCACCCTTAGTTTACAAGGGGAAAAGCAAGTGGACTTGTTTTTTTTTTTCTTCTTCTTCTTGATTTGAGATTCTCTGCATATTTCTGTTCTGCCCCTCTTGTGTTTCAATTTGCAAGAGTGGGTCAGACTGTCATAGAAACACCCTTCTGTAAAACAGAATATGTTCACCCCATCTCATGTTAAGCCACTGAGATACCCTGTTATTAGACTGTCTGAAACAGTCATAGCAAACTCTGTTTCAAAAATAAATGATGAAAAATACCCACAGATTGTTCCTATCTTAATAATCTTCTCATTCTAAAGGGTTTCCTAACATTTTGTCTTCACGTGTCTTAGATGCATTATGAGATGATACTGAAGAGGAAAACTTGAATGGAAAATGGAAGAAAAGGAAAACAGTTACTCAGTGTCCGTATGATGGATGAGAAGAGTGGGAAGGACAGGGCTCCAGGACTGTCTGAAATAGTCATAGCAAACTCTTTTATACCAAGGCTTGCCAAACAACTTTGTGCTAAACCTACTGAGTGTAGTAACCCAGGGACAAAATCCCCAGTTGAATCACTGTAGACACAGGGGTTTCCTAAGTAAATGGAGTAAAGTAGGTTAATTGGAGAACACACACGTGTTGAATGTTGACCCCAAAATATAGATTGAAAAATATTACTCAAAGCATGCTGGGCATTCTGTTGAATCAGATTAAGACAGCAGGAAAGGTTAGAGAATCCTGAAAAATCATTAACTTAAATCAAATGACGGGACTATACAGGGTGCTCCTTTGTTGCGGCATGCAGCTGCCCCTTTACTGGTCAGATTTGATTGTCTCATCACAGAAAAGTGGGATAAAAATAAAAGTTTTATTTATTTTATTTTATTATCAGCGCCACAGCAACTGCATGCCGCGACACTGATCTGGCCTCTGTAGAGCACAAAAAGGAGCCAGAAAAACAAGCTCCTAGCCAATGCTGTGCTGTGAAGATGGCATTTGGACGCAGCACCAGAGTTGCATGATCATGGCATACATTGGCCTGTTCCAGACTGCCAAAATAAAGCTGCTTCGGGTCTCTTTGGAGGTATGCTATTTAAATGACGCATGGGTCCTAAGAGTCCGGAGGTCATGCCAAAGCCACACTCCATTCCTAAGCACTGGAGGGCGGCTTTGGTGCACCTTCCGGATTCTTAGGATGCATGCATCATTTAAATAGCATACCTCCAAAGAGACCCAAAGCAGCTTTATTTTGGCAGTCTGTAACAGGCCATTGTGTGGACTGGTGCATGCCAAAATGGTGCCCTGGCTGTGAGGTCATGGTGTTCAGCGTGGAGATGCTGCGCCATGGCTCTGCCCACAGGCCGGCGCTTTTTGCCAGTCTGTACAGGGCTGACATGATTGTTGAAGCATTTGCTCCTCTCTTTCTCTCAGCTCCCATTTTGGTGTTGAAAATCTGTTCTAGACAGTGTCTTAGCTTTGTGGAGGGAAATTTCATGGCATGTGAAGAGCTACAAAGGGATAGATTACTGCCTCTCTCCTACTTGTTCTGGCAAAAGCTGTTCTTGAGGGTGCAATGACAGTGCTGGATATTGGCCATCAATTGTGAAACATGTTGGCCAATTAGTGAGCATCATTAAATGCTTTGGTCCTGCACTGTATATTTTGGCCTACATTTAGTTTCCAAGACCTATTTACTGCTAGTGCCCAGTTAAACACCTTATGCACTGCTCATTATATGGCCAAAAATCTTTGCTCACAGCAAAGTGAGCAAAAACAGTACTGTTGTTTTTGAAAAAATAATAATCTGGTTTTCTGAGCAGAGCAGTCAGGCAATGGTTTTATCATGTGGCCCTGCATAACTTGAAGTGGATTTATGAAGGGACAGGTCTATTTCCATTCCTGTCTAGAATTTATTTACAGTACTGTCAATCAGCTTTCAGTCAACTATCATGTTATGCATCTGTGATGCAGTACATTATTGCTGGGAATACCCCCTCAACCTACAGTTTCTGTAAATAATAAAAGCTAATTGAGGTCTATACACAGATAGGGTTTTCCTATGTCTGAGGTCCTCCAATGTGAGCTGGGGAGAGGCTTGTAACTGGTTTCATACTCAGACACTGTTTAATTCAAATATGGATCCAATTGCATTGAACAGACTGCACAGACATCTAATCTAGCTCACAGCTTCTTTTTCCTTTCTCTTCTGGTCCTTGTTTTCTGTTTCTGAGAGAACTTCCTTCTCTTAAAAGGACTGTCATGCTTTCTAGAACATCCCTCAATATAGGACACTACAAACAGATTGGAATTACATGCCATCAACATTATCCTTCTTGTCACTTACTCACTAGGTAATAGCTATCAGAGCTTCAAAGAATAAATCTGGGATCCCATAGGAATCAAGTGAAACCACAGCTATTTTGTGCTAAGCTTGCCTGATAAGCAATTTGCTCTCTTTGTAGCTAACAAGCAAAGCCCTGGGCAGCTTTCTCACATATGACTCTTTTATTCAAATGTTCTTATGTTATTTTTAGATTGCATCATTGCCTCCATCCTCTGTGTTCTAGAGGTTTGCTGCTTTGTCTTAATGGGTACCTGCTTTTGTTTTTAATGGTCTCATATATATATATATATATATATATATATATATATATATATATAAGCATTCCTAATGTAAATACTACTATTTATTGACATTATGGAACACATCCAACATAAAGAGAATTGTATGCCAAGATTCAATTGTCAAGCCTTTATCAGTCATAGTAAAGATTATTTTCTCATAAAAGGTTGTAATTGGCAGGTACAAGTCACAGACCACTTAAGATTATACTTTTCCATGGCAATATGATGATGCCACCAAATGCAGAATGAAAACTAAGAATTTGAAAACATATTTTGAACCCTGCTGATTCAAACTAAAGCTTATTTCCATCCAGCATTCTGTTTCCCTAACCAACCAATTAGGTGCCTTAAGGAAGCTGAGAAGCAGGAAGCAAAAACCTTTTTATTTATAATATTCAGCTTGTATTCACTGTCATACGGCTTCTGAGCAGCACTAGGGTATATTCATCAAGTCAGAAGAAGCATTAGCAGACATACTGGTTCACAGGGACAGCAACAATGCAGCAATAATATCATATACAATGTTGTGTTAACTATCTTTTTGGGGCTACAGTGTTTCTATGTTTTCCCATTTCAATAATATCAGAAACACTAATTACAGTTTTGGATGAAATTCCTATACAGGTTAATTATTATTACTCAATAAATTGCATAGATTACTCATGTGGAAACTCAGCAGATGTAAAGATGCATTGCTTTCATTCAGCATACCTTCAAAATAAAGCAAAAAGAGAGAGAGAGAGAGAGAGAGAGAGAGAGATAAAACTATATAACAGGGAGGTATGGTTTGAAGATAAAATTTACAGTTATTCAATTCAGTGTTTACTTTATCATGGATAGATTCATCAGTTGAAGTAATATCTTGAAAGCTCATATGTCCAAATTTGGATCCATTGTATTTCATTAACCAGAATAAGCACATGTTCTGAATCTTATCTATGGTCCCTACTTGTGCCAGGTCAGGGGTCACAGAGAGACAGTCACCACCATCTTCTCCAGGGACAGCATACTATCATGCAAGACCCTTGCATCTGTCTTTCCTGGCCAGCCGATCAAAGGGCGAGCTGGCTGATGCTGAGGGATGGCAGATAGGATCCTCTGAGAAAGGAAGTTCCCTATTTGGTCTTTCTGGGGAGCACAAAGCCATTTCTCCAGTATGCATTTGGGCTTTACCTACCTCACACATGACAATCAAGAATGTAAAATGAAATTGTCTAGAGTATCATGTCCAAGTTATTCTTTAAAAGAAAAGAAAGCAAACCAGAACACCTAAATAATAAAAAAACTAATGTTTTCCAAAATAAAATGCATACAGTGGGTCCTTGGTATCCACTAGGGTTTGGATCCAGGAGCCTCTGTGGATAACAAAATCTGTTGATGCTCAAGTACCATTAAACACAATGGTGTGGTAAAATGGTGTCTCTTATATAAAATGGCAAAATCAAGGCTTGTTTTTTGAAATGTAGATTTAAAAAAATATTTTCAAGCTGTGAATAGCTGAATCCATGAATAAAAAAATCTGTGGACACAGAGGGCCAACTGTAGTCTTGTGTTGAGGACCACAATATACAGTAGCAATATATATTATCAATCAATAAGCTACTTAACCTTTGAAAAGAATATTTGGGAGTATTCAGTTGGCAGTGAAGAGATTGGACAAAAGTATACAGAGGACTTAAACATTCCCCTGAAAATGTCTTTCCACTCTGCAAAGTTGACAGCTTAGATGGGTCTAAATTTGGAACTTGGGATGTTGTAGTTCACCTCCCCATTTGTCTCTTGTGAAAAGGGATTCTTCAGTTACTTTGGGAAGCAGATTATTATGTGAAAATGTGTTCCTTTTCAGAGCAGTGGGAAATTTAACATTTATAAGATGAGACAGTTGGCTTCTCTTTGTTCTCCACTACTTTAAGGAAGTGATGAAGTTACAAACTGTTCTCCCTTTGTTTTAGGATACCCCAATTGCAAAAGAGTGACTCATGTTTTAATGTCATTCACAGAATAAACAAAGGTCATGGCTTCATTGGTAAGTTTGATAAGTTCAGAAGTTTTTCTAAACTGAAGTTTAACATTCTTCCTCTTTGTCCAATCCTCTTCATCTCCCCCATTAATTTACAGGGCGAATATTTGACCAATGTTAGCCAAAACTAGGAATGGGAACAATATTTGAAAATATACTCAGGACATATTCTGCACTGAATCTCATACTTTTTTGATGTGGAAAAATATATTTGTGCAGCCCATGTGCATGTTTTCCACAGAATAAATCCTCAGTGACAACATTTCTGTGCAGAAAACAGCATTTTCTAAGAAGGAATAATATTTATGTGCAAAGAAAATAATGTGTTACAATTTATTTATTTTTTTAAAAAAATCATGCACGAAATGCACACAGAATAAGTCCTGAATAATGAATGGTCTTCAAAAACTGTGCATTTTTCAAAGACTTTCTCATAGCAGGAATAAAATTACTAAAATTAGTCATTATTTCTTTTCAGTATAAAATTAGCAAAGAATCACATCCCTAGTAAAACAGCTAAAAACAGTTCAGGAGAAATGCAGTGTATGAAGAATAAATACAGGGAGAGCTTGGGAAAATGTTTGTTTTTGTTTTATTCCCAGGATTCATATCCCAAATCCTCAAATCAGCTGGCTTCTGGAAATTATCCAAAAAACTAACTTTTCCAGTGAAATGGAAAATGGAAGGTAATTTCCATTGAGCACAGGTGAAGCACAGCCTGTTCCTTGCAACAGTGCATCCCATACAAAGATGCTTTGCATGAGAAAAATGCATTTGCTACTCTCACCATGCTGTGATGTACTGTGTAGTTTGGGTTTCTTGAAGTCTATGAAGCTAAAACCGTTAGCTGGTGAAATGAAAGCAGAAGAGCAGTTATAGCAAATGGTTAAAATTCATACTTGGTAGTAATAATGTATCACTGAGATTCAGTAGGGTGTTCTGTAAAATGACCTCAACCCACACTGTACTATCTATTTTCTAAAACACTTCAAAAAGGGAGGGTGTTTTCATCATTACTTTTAGAAGAAATGCAGCAAATGACACCCCACAGTTGGACAAAACTGTGTTATCAGCATACAGGTATTTCCAGTTGCTTTTTAAAAAGGGCACCAAAGAGACACTATACTCTGGAATCTACCCAGTGCTGCCTTCCCCCCCTGTTTAGCCATTTATCATTTCTAAAGATGCTTAGCAGGCAAAAAGTGACTGGGTGCTGGGTGGAGGCTGAAAAACTGCAATAAGTGGTGGGTGATGATTAACAGCTTTGGTTCTCCCCCTTCCTCTCTGTCGCAAAAAAGTTAAGGAAAGAGAAGGGAGGGGAGTAAAAAAAGACACCTCTCCCAGAAAATGACAACATACCTTAAGATATCTAGAACTTTGATGCAGCACATCAGTCAGCCATTGAACATGTAGATCATTGAACAGTTATACTGAAGAACACATAGTGATACAGAAAAGATGTACATTATCTTGCTCTGTCAGGTTTCTGTAGTGGAGGTCTAGAAATTACAGCTGTATTAGAGGAAGAGGAATTGCTAACTCACACACACACACATATATACACATACACACATTAACATACATACATACACACACACACACACACACACACACACACACACACACATATCTATCGAGAAGTAACACTTTCATTCCACATTAGTTTGCAAACTAGGTTTTAATAGGCATACTCTAACCAGGTGTGTGAATGTATATATCATGTAGCCAGTTTACAAACCTGTGATAAGGATCTTTCAAGCAACTAGATTCTGAATCTACTGCCTGTGTATCTTTTGACAAAACTGCAAGTGTTTTTCATAACTTCAAGGAAGTTAAATTGGGAAACAAATTGGAAGCAATGAATTAAAAGTAAGATAGATACCTGTAATGAAGATTTGTTTTTCTTTTAAGTGGTGGTGGTGTGTGCAACCAGGATGCAAGATAGTTTAAAAGTAACACTATAAGTGCAAACAAAGCTACAAATCATGCTTTCTGATTACTTTTTAAGAGCAAATTTGAAAAAAAAAATTTTAAGCTATTTTATAAGAATTTTGAGTGACATTTTATGTTATACTCTTACCAATCCTGAGGGGTTTTATAAACAAACAAACAAAGAAACATAATGAGCAACCCACAATTTTTCTTGCCCCTTCACTGTCAAGATCATACCATTTGCTCACTGACAATAGATTTGGCCTTATTAAAAGTTATGTTTGACCTTTTTTGTTTTTACAAAAAATTCTCCTATTTTTTATCTTACTTAACAAGATCTCATACAACATGTCTCCATTGTGCATGTTTTGTGACAGCTTCTTAGATTTAAGAACAACATAAGTAGACTGTGTTCTGATTTAATTGGTGTGTGTGTGTTTTCTTGTGCAGACTTGAGCCTTGAATTTCCACCCAAACTTTAATCCCAGGTAAAAAATTATCCCAGGTAGGTAGTCCATCTAGGAAACTAAGGCGCGTTACAGACCGCCGGATTGCGGTGGTCTGCCGCCGCCGCCGCTTGCACTGTCTGGGAGCCGCAGCCTTTAAACGGTATGGCTCCCAGATGCGGCCGAGAAGGAGCGTGGAAATTGCGCTCCTTCTCAGGCCCCGGAAGAGGTGCTGCAAAGCGCAAGGGGTGCATTTGCGGCGTCATTTCCGGGGCAACACGTGCGGACACAACGCGTCCAGCACGTAAAGATGGTGGCACCCGTGTGTATAGGGCGCCGCCATCTTTACGCCCCCATGACGTGCTAGGGGTGAGGCCGGTATGGACGCTAGGTCCTCGGCCAACCCCTAGCACGTGACGGGGGCGTATTAAAGGCCCGTTTATAACACGCCATAATCTGGATCCAGCCCATTTTAATTATTCAAAGTGTTCAAATATTATCTATCCATAAGAGACTATCAAACAGTGATTTAAATCAGCAATCCCATGCATGATTGTTTAGTAAGAAAACCCACAGTTGGATTACTTCTAAGTAAAGATATTTCAGCTCAAGCTGTACTTGTTTTTTACAATGAAATTTAAATGTACTTGTTTTAAACTGAAAAGGAAAGACAACATCTTAACTGAAGTGAAGACAAAATGGTTATTAGAAATTAAGATCAGTTGAAATTCTTAGCATAATGCCATGCATCTGTCAAATAAAAAAGCAGTTTTACATGTATTCATGTTGTGTCTAACTTTTTTTAAACTTAATTTGGTGAATATCCACATATGCAGTTCTTGGTTAGCTAAAATTCAATTCACATACAAAAGCTGCTCAGCTAAATAAGATGGCATTGCTCAAATGGAAGGAACAGATCAGTGAAGCCAGAAAAGATTAAAATGAACTGCCTCCATTCTACTTAGTATAATTGAATGCTCAAATATTGTAAATGCCAACAATAACTTTTAAATATGCATTTATGGAAATAAAATTTCATACACTTTAGAGAACTGTATTCCAGCAGGAAGAGATCTATGATTCATGATGATTTTATTATAACAACAGAAGTTGTGCACTTTGGAAACCCACACGGAATGTAATTGGTTTAACGTACTTTAGATGTATATTAGTTCTTGGACTTAGAAAGCAAAAGACCAATTAGAACAGTGAAGAAAGCTACTGTGATTATCCTAATTAAAATTTTGTTAAGTTATTTATAGAATTACACAATGAAATTACATTCATTATCCCAGAAACTATGCGACAAACCATTAACTGTGGTAATAAAATCTATCATACAAAAAACACAATTAGAACACATTCATGTAAATCCCTTTGTGCAGTAAATCCAAAGCATCAGTCATTATTTCTTCACCCAAATATGAAAGAGGCATTTCTATTTCTTTGAATCTGTCATCATATCCAGACCTCTAGTAGTCTGCTTTGCTTGATTGTTACATAATGAACTGAATTGCTACTGTGCATTAGTTCTGTTTCTTCCTACTGTATCTCATGATGCTACGTTTAGACGAAAAAGGCAAAAAAAAAAAAAATAGCCCAGAAAAGAATAGTAAATTGTCTCATCACCTCTTCAAAATGTGTTGATTTATTCCTAATTAAGGACTGATGAAGCAGCATTTTGAAATCTTTCTATCAACACAACACACATGATTAACTCATAAGCAATCAAGGCATTACAGGAAAATTAGACGTAGGATTGTCGCGGTGTGTTGATGATCTACACCTGCAATACACATCTGCTAGAGTATAATTTGCACTGTGAAAGAGTCTGTCTGCCATTTTCCATATTTAAGATTTTAATTATGTTTCCCATTGTTCTTTTAACCTGAGACAACTTTACAGACCAACAATGTAATTGGACTCCAAAAAGATGTTTTTTCTTGATTTAAAAGACCTATGTAGATCTTTTTGACAAAAAGAGAAGGCCCTATTCTGCAGATATAGGGACAGCTCTTGGTGTCTATCAAACTATTTAGCATATGATGCCAGTAATAAAAAAAGTTTGAAGAAATATCATTGAATACTAAAGTTAGGACTGTCCGTGCTATTAATTTCTCATTTTGATGCATGGTTGTGAAAGCTGGACAGCAAGGAAAACTCAAAGGAAGAAAATCAACTCATTTGAAATGGGGTGCTAGAGAAGACAAATAAATAGGTCTCAGAACAAATCATACCTGAACTCTCTGTAGAAGGCATGACAACTAACTGAGACCTTTTGGGCATATCATGCCCAATATGAAAACATTATTCACTAGAAAATACAGCAATGCTTGGCAAAGTAGAAGGCTGTAGGGAAAGAAGAAGACCATATTACAGACCATATTGCAGATGGATAAATTCTATCAGAGAAGCTACGGTCCTGAATCTCCAAGACTTGAGCAGGGCTATTAAATGGGGTGACTTGAAGGTCTCTCATTCACTGGCTCAACATCAATCAATGTTGACTTGATGGCAGTTAACAACATCCACTAATAAAAGAAATGACTTTAGACACTTAATTTGGAAACATGGAAAGAGAGATGTATTTCCATATTTTGATACTGTTGCTGTTATGTGCTTTCAGGTCATTTCCAACTTATGCTGACTATAAGGTGAACCTATCCTAGAGCTTTCTTGGAAAGATTTGTTCAAAGGAGGGTTTCCATATCTTGCCTCTGAGGATAAGAGAGCATGAGTTGCCCAAGACCAGTCAGTTATGTGCTTTGAAGTCATTTCCAACTTATGCTGACTATAAGGTGAACCTATCCCAGAGTTTTCTTGGAAAGATTTGTTCAAGAAGGTTTCCATAGCTTGCCTCTAAGGATAAGAGAGCATGAGATGCCCAAGATCAGTCAGTTATGTGCTTTCAAGTCATTTCCAATTTATGCTGACTATAAGATGAACCTATCCCAGAGCTTTCTTGGAAAGATTTGTTCAAAAGAGGGTTTCCAAGGATAAGAGAGTATGAGTTGCCCAGGATAGCCCAGTCAATTTCAATGGCTGAGCAGGGATTCCAACCCTGGTCTCCTGAAGTCCTAATGCAACACTCAAGTCACCACATCACACTGGCTTTTCCCATTGCTACCCACCCACCAATCAATCAACAAGCCTACATTTTCAACACCCCATATGGTCATTTCCAGGTCTTTGCAGATGGAGAATATGTGTGGATATGCCAAAGTTGAGTTGAACCTGTACTGCTAAAAAGGTAGACTCTGTAAAAGTGACTTGCTTAACAGTCTAAGTCAGATGTACAACATTATAATTATTTAAACAGATGCCACCCAATGGGTCATTCCTATATATATATATATATATATGAATGACCCACTGGCTGGCATCCTTTTAACTGGTGTGATTGTTTACACAGTAATATAAACATTAATGTTATCAAGAAAATGAATTAAATAATTTACAAACTAACTAAAAATCTGAAACAAAATAAAACAGAAATGCAGTAGAGAATTATTTATATTTTTCTGTCCCCGAAGCCTTCAATCAGTTCTGTGCAGCTTCTTCTTCAAAGTGGAGTAAATACACTGAGCCAGGCCATTAGTCTATCTAGCTCAGTGTTGTAACCTTTGACTGGCAATGACTCCTTGGAGTTTTAGATTCAAAATATACCTAGCCCTACCTGGAGTCTCTTCCGATTCCCTAGTGGTCAGCCATCCATATTCTAGTCTGGACTAATCCTCCTTAGCCTCTGAAACTGAGTGAGACCGGATATGTTCAGGCTGGCATAATAGTTTAGTTGTTTGGATAAAGGCCTCCATAGAAGATAATTCCCTTTAGATCACTGGAATTTGCAAGAAGTCTGCCCTAACGTAGTAAGCTAACCTTCCTTAGTTACAGCTTTTTCTTTCTTTTCTTTTCTTTTTGAATGGAAGTATCATTAAAATTGCATTAGGATAAACATGTTTTCTTTTAAATGAAATGCACTGCTTAAGTAGCTATAAAAATAAATGTGCAAGTGTAATCTTTACTGAAGATTATGGAGTGCCCAGTAGTCCATTAATGTATTTTGTAAAAACCAAAAGTCCTTCAAGATGTCTTTTCCCTTCCATTTAATATTAAATGGATTGAACCCACACTAAGAGTGTGTTAGTACTGTTGGAGGTTTATAGTGCAATCCTATATCTGTCTACTACTCATAAACACAGAGTTCAAAGGAACTTACTCCAACTCTCGCTTTGGGTTTCAATATTAATGCAACCATTTCAGTTCACTGAAATCAAAGTGGAGTAAATAAAATATAAGTGAAGTCACACAACACATTCCAAACCTTATACCACAGCCTTTTGTACTTTAGCTACAACATTGTGAATTGTGGTTAATAAGGGGGAGGGGGGTACCTGAACTGAAGAAACATGGTGGCGTAAATTGTACTGCGGATTGCCAATGTGGATGGCTTGAAATGGAGATGGGATAAATTAGGACCAAATTTTAAGCAGAGTTATAATGCTAATATTTCATCACAGAATCAGAGGCAGCATTCAAACTCTCTGTATTAAATGCTGAGGAAGAAGAGTCAGGGAGTGTTCTTGCACTCACAACCTCCTGGATGGCTTCCCTTAGCCAACTGGCTGTCCACTGAATGAACAGACTGGATAGGTCTTTGGCCTGAAACTCTATCTCCTCTATACACTTTAAAAAAAAATCTGACAAAAGAGGCAATGGTGCCATATGGTGCCACCACCATTATTATTAACACCTCCATACACATTCTAGATTGCTTTGATTAGGACAGGGCTGAGGGACATCCAGCCCTCTAGCTTTTTATTGGAGTGCAACTCTCATCATCCGTCACTATTGAATACGTTGGCTAGGGCTGAGAGGAGGTCTTGTGCAGAAACATCTGGAGGGTTGCACATTCCTCATGTCTGGATTAGAATATCATAGCTTTCTTTCATTGCAAATCTTACTAAGTTTAAGGTGTTAGGAAATAAACACCACTAATTAAAGTGAGACAAACATCAGAATTTAAAAAAATATTAAAGACCACTCTTTGTTAACATTTATTTATATTACTAGCTTCAGGAAAGAGACATCTAATAACATAACTCATTTCCAACATCTTTGTCAGACCCAGAAAAATGAATTACAACCAATTTAAATCATTTATAATGTAACCCTATAGGTCAAAATTCAAGGGTTTTTAAATCTTAGGTAAGTAAGTGTAGGATTGTGGCCTCAGGACGCAGTGTTGCAGTATCACGTTCCTCATACAGTATTTATAGGAAAACAATAATTCTATACCATACATTTTGACACCTTCTTTATTGCCTTCTGTTGTCCATTCCTTTATATGTCACTCAAAGGGACAAAAATAGAGACTCTAAAAATGAACCACTGCTAGAAGTGGGATATGCTATTTTATAAACTCCTTTCAACAAGCAGGGATGGTCAGAAACATGTGAAAAGGGGACTGGAAGGCAGAGAACAAGCTGAAAGGGGTAAAATATTACAGATTTTTGATTTTTGAATTGTATCTAGGGCACACAAAGCATCTTTAAGAAAGGAAGATTTCAGAATGCCATACTTAACTGTGGATTAAAGTGCCACTCTGCCTTTATCTCCTCTAGACACTGCCTCCCTCTGAGTCACAGGCAACAGACACTTTTCAAGCAAGTTAGGAAGCTGTTCAATATTAAGCTTCCATATCTTCAGACTACTGCTCATCTTGTCTCAGAAGGCAGAACAACCTAGGCTACGGTGCATTCTCGTTCATTCTTTGAATTCACAATATATGTCCAAACACCTGCTCTTTCATTTGGAAGATAACTCAGTGATAGCCCAATGGTTGTGGATCTTCTCCCCCATTAATATTCACTTGACCCCTTCATTCCAGGCCTTTATGAGAAAAACATTTCCCTTTACAGTTCCATTTCCTTAAGAGAGCTATTGCTATGCTCTTAAGGTTGTTTTGTTTTTTTTAAATCTTGTATCTATTTGGTGTCACTATTGGAACCTGTGATCTCATTCATTCAGTGCATTTTGTTTGTGAGAGCTTGAGCATTAAAAAAGCAGCCTTTAAATATTAGAAATGAGGGGAAGGGAAGGGAAGCAGGCAGGCTTCAGCCATGTCAGACACTCAGAGGACTGACAATATGCAGTAAAAGATGACCATGAGATAACTGGTAGTGGAAGAACATAAGGCAGCATAAGACCCCAGTGACAAAAAAAGAATGAATTTTCAGTGGTATGTTTGAACATGGTAATTGACCATGAATAGAACCAGCATGGTGTAGTTGTTTGAGCACTGGACTATTGCTAAGAAGATAAGAGTTTGATTCCCTACTTGGTCACTGAAACCCAGTGGGAGACCTTGGGCAAGTCATGCACCCTCAGGCCCAGAAAATCCTGTGAGAGGTTTTCCATAAGTTGGAAAAGATGTAAAGGCATACAGCAGCAACAGCAGCAGCAGCAGCAGCAGCAGCAACAACAACAACAACAACTGACATGAAGGGATTCAGCCAAGAAAGAGAATGTGGATTTGGAATGTGCTGCTTGTGAAGAAAACACTCCTTCACCCTATTTCTTCTCCTTAAAATGGCAGTCCCATGGGACTTTTTAATCCCACCGCTGCCACCCAAATATGTGATGCACAACCACAATCCTTTCCTATGATGGCAGGCACCTGGGAGTTCTTCTCCCACCGCTGCCACCAGTTTTATGTGATGACCCACTCTAGACTCTTAGTGTTTATTATCGTGTTTCTGCATTTTAAAACTCAGGCCAAGCAGTTTTTTAAACAACAATAAAAGTTTATTAGAAAACAGAACTGTAAAATATATGATACGAAGTTGTTAGTTTAGTCTTTCTTGGTCACTTAATTATAGATGTATCTTTGTATTCTTATTATTAACTCAGCCATCCAGGCTACAAAATCCCTCAGGATATAACAGAACCGCAACTCAACCAGTCAACTCTTTACATTGTCAAAGTTACTGTTTTCATCCACCCTGCCCTTTTCCCTTGGTTGGTTTCTCTAAGCTCTATCCTGCCACTCAGGTAAAATATAACCCGCAGGTTATTTCTTTAAGATATAAGTAATTGTTTAAATGGTTAAAAAAACAGTGGTAAGTGTAAAGATACCACGGAAGATCAAAACAATTTAAACTTTTTCTTTGTTTTTTCTCTATTTGTACACTATTTTTTTAATTCTTTTTCTTTATTTGTACACTGTATTTGTATGTATATAAGAAACCTCAATAAAAATAATTTAAAAAAAAAAGATATCTCCCTAACTCGGAGAACTTTATCGCATTGGCTCTCTTCCGTTCCGTTCTGAGCACGGAAC
>NC_056522.1:227816154-227833584 GCF_019175285.1 Sceloporus undulatus | reverse complement strand
GGAAGGAGCAGGGATGAGTGCGGAACGAGTGGGGGACGGATTTTACCACACGCATCCGTCCCTCATTCGTTCCGTCCCCCCTCTCTTCCGTTCTTAATCCGTTCCAGAGGGGGAAATTTTTGAGAACTGTTCTGAACAGTTCTCAAAAAGCGTTCCCTCTGGAACGGAATGGGCAGGGAAGAGAGGGGGGAACGGAACGAGTGAGGGATGGATGTGTGCGGTAAAATCCATCCACCACTCGTTTCCGTTTCCTGTTGGGCCAGGCCGAGAACCCAGTGCGATAAAGTTCGGAGTATCTGTCAGGTTGTAAGCCCCTCACACTGGACTAATAAGCTTCCGTGGACTCCATTAAACTGGATCATTTTGAGTTTGTACATACCGATGAAGTGGACAAGCTTCTTGGAAGCATTAGGAAGATGATGTGCTCTCTCGACCCCTGTCCTTCTTGGCTGACCGCCCAGGGTGGTGATGCAGTAACATCTTTATTGTGTCGTATAATTAATGCATCATTCAGGGAGGGAAAATTTCCATCTAGTTTGAAATTAGCAACAGTCAAACTGTTGCTCAAAAAACCCTCCCTGGACCCCCTGTTAAGAAACAACTATAGGCCGGTCTCACTATTGCCATTTTTAGGTAAGGTGATTGAGAGAGCAGTTGCCTTCTAACTCCAGGCTGTCCTGGATGAAACCTATTATCTGAACCCATTTCAAACTGGCTTCAGAGCGGGTTACGGAGTTCAGACTGCCATGGTCACCTTAGTCGATGATCTCCATCTGGGCATCGACAGTGGAAGAGTGACCTGGTTGGTGCTCTTGGACATCTCAGCGGCTTTCGATACCATTGACCACGGTATCCTTCTGGAACGCCTGAGGGAGTTGGGCATTGGGGGCACTGCGCTCCAGTGGTTCTGTTCCTAACTCTCTGGCAGATTCCAGATGGTGCAGTTGGGGGACACATGCTCCTCTAAGAGGGAATTGACATCTGGTGTCCCTCAGGGAGCTATATTATCCCCCACTTTAACATTTACATGAAACCGCTGTGAGAGACCATCCGGAGACACAGGGTGCGGTGTTATCAGTATGCTGATGACACCCAAATATGTTTCTCTGTGTCCCTGACTGATTCAGTGACTAAGGATGGAGTCTCTCCTCTGAATACCTGCCTGGAGTCGGTAATGGGCTGGATGAGGGAAACCAAACTCAGTTTGAATCCAGAGAAAACGGAAGTACTGGTGATAGGTTCCTCAGGCCCAGGGAAGGAAATTTGTCCACCTGTCCTGAATGGGGTCACACTTCCCCTGAAGGACAAAGTTCGCAGTTTAGGAGTACTTCTGGACTCGCCCCTGCAGTTGACATCTCAAGCGGATGCGACGGTCAGAAGTGCTTGCCATCAACTTTGGTTGATACGCCAACTGCGACCCTACCTGGGCCAAAGGGACCTTGAAACGGTGGTACATGCTCTGGTAACCTCTCGCTTGGATTTCTGTAATGTGCTCTACATGGGGCAACCCTTGTACCAAGCCCAGAAGCTTCAGTTAGTACAAAATATGGTGGCCAGATTGGTCACTGGTGTGTCCAGGTTTGACCATATAACACCTATTCTGCACTGGCTGCCTATTCGCTTCCGAGCGCAATAGAAGGTGTTGGTTATTACCTATAAAGCCCTACATGGCTTGGGCCCAAGTTACTTGAGGGACCGCATCTCCCCATATAATCGGCCCTGCACACTCAGAACAACCGGGAAGAACTTGTTGGAAATTCCACCTTCTAAATATGTTATTATTTCCCAGATGGCTGTCTCAGTAGCGGCCCCACAAATCTGGAATAGTCTTCCCGATGAGCTCCGTCTTATCACCCCCCTGGAAACATTTAAAAAGAGGCTGAAAAGCTTCCTCTTCTGTCAAGCCTTCCCCCCTGGAAAATGAAGTCGTGTACGCTGATCCCATTGACTCTCTACCTCACCCTATTGATTGACTGAATGATTGTTTTTAGATTTAGAGATGTAATCCAAAATGGGTGCAATTTCTCAGACATTGTCCCCAGGCTGAGGCCCTGTCCTGGCCTTCACTAGGTCAAAGTATGTTCCCTCTCCAGGGCAGCCATAAACCAAATTTTCATACAGTCAGAAACCAAATATTCTACAACCTAGGGCCCTTTTACAGTACACAGTTATAATGCTATGGCTCCACTTCTTCTGTCATGGCCCCATCCTATGAAACCCTATGCAAGATATAGTCATGGCAAGATGTAGTCATGGCAGATATAAATGTAACCTTTGTGCTATAATTTTGTAATATGAAGACTCATAATTTTGCACAGACACAAAGGCCCATTCAGGTTATGCATTTCTCATACAGTGAAGGAGAAGAATCATGCAAGTGGATATTACATTCAAATTTATAAGATACCTATTCCACCATGTCATCTGTGATTGAAAGGCTCTTTCCATCCCCATTTTATTCCTTCATTGTCTCCTGACTGCATTCTGTATCATGTATTCTTCTGATGTAGTTAGATATTTTCTAATATTAATATCAGAACTGGTAAAGGTATGGTGTACCTCAGATTTCAAGCCTAAATCAAACTGGTAATTCCAGCTAAAACAGATCCATCATCTCAATGGGAATTTTATAAATTAACACTTATATGATAAATCAACACTTAAGATTCAGTGGTCTAATCGAACTGAGAGTCACATTTGGATTTCAGCCTGAGCATTCATTTACATAATTTCTTCCTCAACATTACCAAGGAGGAAAATGTTTAACAAACATTGATAAAACCGTGTAAATAAAGCAATCTTAATGAAATCCATGTATGATTGCATGAAGGCGTTCAAGTTTCTTTTCAGGGGGAGTGTGTGTACTTCTGCACATTGGTAAAATATCACACAAAAGTCACCTTGATACAAAAGTAAGGACAATCCCATCAAATCTGATTTTTTTTTTAATGGAGAGAGTTGTGTGTTATCAATGCATGTAAGTATTCATGGTCTACAAAGTACAGAATTCAATGGAATATTCCTCTAAGAGTGTTATAGGCTAGTAAGAGGGTTCTCTCTCTCTCTCTCTCTCGCTCTCTCTCGCTTAATCCACTGCACCTTGCTGAAGCATTTGGCAAGAATGCTGGGTTTGAATTTAATCCTATTAGACATTTAAAACTTCCAGTTCTCAAGTGAGGAAAAACACCAGGATTGGACCCTAAAATTACAAATTAATGCTGTCATAATATTTCCTACAACTTATTATTGCACAATGTGTTCATCTGTTTCTTATCATCCAACCACACTGACAGAGCTATTAATCTTGGCTACAGAGAAAACAAGCCAATTAAAATATTAGCTTCCTTCTTAAGCCCCTTGGAAGTTTTGAGCTCTGTCATTTCACTCAGAAAAGAAAAGCAATTTAACCTTACTAGCTTTCACTCCCACTAGTACTGAACCGTCTGCATTTAAATCTGCTCCATGAATGAAGTCAATGTGGAGAGAGACAGAGAAACAGAGCGAGAAGAAGTCAATTTATTTTATGTGCTTTTGACATGAAACATAAGAATGAAGAAAGATAAACCAAATACTAGTGTTGTGTGTGTGTGTGTTTACTGCATGTATATCACTAGTTATAAGATAGATAGGTGGTTGTTGAGCCTCAGTTGAAATTTATTGTGGCATACTGCCAATGTTTAGGATATTTATATCTTATTAATCACAGAGCTATGGCAAAATGTCATGGTTCTGTTATTTACCTTTTTATTATCCCACCAATGTGATATAAAATGTGACCACAAATTATTAGGCCATAAAATGTGGTCAGAAGGTATGTCCCAGTGTCACCATATGTGAAGGGATGTGGCTGCCAATATCCCAGTTTTCTGCTACCTTCAATATATGCATAAAAATGTATTTTAATTCCTTGTTCCTTATTTTCTGCTTTCATATTTGAATATGTAACAAAATCTTAGTTCCAAAAACATAGACATTATTGTGATATGCCGTGAAAGGTAAAATGCAAGAAATAAACAACTCAAGAAATACAGTTACAAGTTAAGCACACTACTTTATATAAATTGTATTTATATACTAGGGTGTCCAATCACATCATCTAAATTTCTGAAATATGAATATACTTGTTGGGCGGTAGGCTTTTAAAAATAATATTCCTTTAAGGAATACATTCCCCCCCCCCCATATTCTAGTTCACTTTGCTGTTAAAACCTACTTGCCAGTCATCTATCTCCATTCCACTTAATCAACTCAGAATGATTCAGAGATCTGGGTCTAAAGTTCTTCCACTGGTTAGGAATTCCTTTGAAGAATAGAAGGCTGTAACAATGCAGAGCTGTCTCCCATGGTAGACTCGCTGATTGGTATAAGCTTGAAACATCAGACTTGGTTAGTTTTACCGTGAGTTTTCCTTCTGGTCAGGGAGTGACTGACAAAGATACAACAAAGAAAATGTCATTTTCCTGAAGTCTGGCTGCTCTTTGAGGCCAGCTGCTTTCCACAGAAGTCCCTCTTGAGAACTCTTTCTACAGTCTTCCTCTTGTTCTCAAGGCTTCCATGACATCATATACTCTATTCCTTCAGCCTCTTCCCTTTAGGCTATACTTCTGCCTCCTTCCTTCGGCTCCTGTCTGCCAATTGCCCAAACTGTCTGACAAGTTCCAACTCATTCTCTAGGGCAGGCAGGCATGGGAAACATTCCACTCAGAACCTATTGTTATGGTCCCTGACAACACCTCAATTATGGCTTTGTGCCCATGCTGCCACATTGCTGTGGCATGGTGGGTGCTACCAGAATTCCACACAATTTTTCCAATTTTAAAAAGGTGGAAATGGAGCAAACATCACATTCTTAGAAGGCTTCCAGACTTGTAATTTTCTCTCTTAGAGACAAAAATATATGCTCTCTACACATCAATTGTGTAAAAAGTGGTTGGTTTAACCACTGCAATGTTCTTGAAATCTCACGGCATACAGTAGAGAGGGGGAAACACTCATGGAGGGGAGTAGTGTGTGACTTGTTGTTGAATTCAAAGGACCCCAATGTGTTCTTCCTGTCCTGGAGGTTGTTGGGATGTCCTCAGTATGGTTTCTAGCCAGAATCATAAGCCTTCCTGGCAATTGGCAGGCCTTCTCACCTCTCACAATTTACATCTGCTAATTGCTATACCTGTAAGGTTATATTAAAAAATATTTGCCTTCAAAATACGCTGTAGCTCCACACATATACAGCTGTCCCTCCACATTTGTGGTTTTGACTTTTGCAGATTTGATTATTTAAGGGTTTAATATTTTCTTTTTAGGAATCTCTAGGTCTTCAAGAGCAACTCTGTCGGAAGTTGACCATAGACTTGTGCTGGAAAACCTAGAAGGACCAAAAGAAAACACTTCTCTAGGCATTTGTAGGTCCTCCAACATGATTCTGTAATCAACCTCTGGCAGATATTGGCCACACAGTTGCACTGGAGGACCTGGAGATTCCTTGAGAGGTGTTCTCTCAGGTAAAAATAACAGTAGTTGTTTTTATTTTTAATATGTGTTTTTTCTACATTCATGAGGGTCCTTCACCCCTAAACCCAGCAAATGTGGAGGGACCACTGTATATACAATTGATAATATGCTGCTGGTGAGTGACCACAACCTATATATTGGGCCATGTGGGATCCATGTGATCTGAGAATACAACCTGCCTGATCTCCTTCATAACACATACAATATAAATACTACAAAGTCCTATGAAAGGGCATTAGGATTAATGGTTTTTCATTTATTTCTGGAATTCAGAATGAACTGCAATAGTGGGCTGCCAATTGGACATTAACTGGTATTAAACAATCTGAGGTAGAATCTGCCACCATTCTATATATTAAAATAGGTCTTCAGCATGAAAACTGGCAATGAACATCCTGAGGCATCTTCTTTGGGGTTAAAGTGTGGCTTTGGTACAATCTTATGAGGATGAACTACTCTAAGTTCCATTCTGGGAGAAAGACAGGGTATAAATGAAATAAATAAATAGAGAAATTGTAGCTTAATGGTTTGCTGGAACTTTATTTATTTAGCTCGTTTAGCATCTTCCAGGGAACAAATTATATGAAGCAAATTCAATGAGAAAACCACTTCACACCAATCTGCAGATTCTTCACAGTTTAAATTTCACAGAGAAACTGAGACAGGGTACAGACCGCCCAAATGCACCATGCTCCTGGTGATACTAGGGTTAGGGAACATGCACCAACCACACGCTTCCTAATCCTAGTACACGTGGGGGCCGCCATGATTGCGCAGCCCCACCCACACATCACAAGCATCAGTGATGTCACAGCTGCATAGCATCCAAATGGCGCTGTGTAGCTGTGACGTCACTGCACCGTCCTATAGCACTTTACTGCATCACAGCTGTGCAGCAAACAGGAGCTGCTTCTAAGCGCTCCTTTTTGGCTGTGCAGTGGTACCACACCATTTGGTTGGTGCGGTAACGCTGCACAGCAAAGAGAGGCGGCTCCAGCCTGCCTTTTGCAGGCAGTGTATACCGGGCCTGAGAGCCTGAACAGACAGGCTAAAATAAAGCTGGTTTGGGTCACTTTGGAGGTATGCTGTTTAAATGCTGCATGCGTCCTAAGAGGTTGGAAACCGTGCGAAAGCCATGCTCCAGTCCTAAGGAAGGGAGCTCAGCTTTGGTGCAGCTTCTGGCCTCTTAAGATGAGTGTGTATTTAAACAGCATACCTCCAAAGTAACCCGAAGCAGCTTTATTTTGGTCTGTCTGTTCGGGCTCAAAGTGAATTGAGGTGGTGGTGGTGATCATATATGTAACTAACGCAATGTGAAATAATTGGTAAAGTGCTCATATGTTCTTCTTTCTGGTACCACACACAAACTAGGTATCGCACAGCACCCACAAAGTAGCTTTTTCAGCTTCAAGTAGCGAAGCGATATGAGATGCATATTAAATTCCATTTTAGAAGAAAGGCGGGATATAAAACCAATAAATAAATAAATAAATAAAGGTGAATGCAGAAGGTGGAGAAGGTGGTGAAGAACCTCCCCCCCCCCCCCAAAAGCCTCCTTGCTAAACTTTGAATTCAATAAATGGCTGTTTTTTCTTTCAGATGCAGAAAAATGGAGATGTATTTCTGATGCTCAGCCTTACTGACAAATTAGTGAGTTCTCTTTAATGTCCAGGTCTACTTTCACTATGTGACACTTCTGGGCAAAAGCAAGTCCTCTAATGTAGAAATAAAGTAAAAAAATTAAGGGACTGACCGTAATATTGAGCCAAATAGGGTAAAATAGTCATAACAATATTTCCCCTTGCCCTGTGTAGGATTTCTCTGCAATCATAAAGGCCAGAATTATGGGGAAAGGGGAAGGAAAATGTTGACACTACAGTTTTATTCTTTTCTCTTGCCAGGGCCTTTTAAGAAGCTTCCTGTCCCCATTACTGCCTTTTCCTACTTTTTAGTAAGCCATTGTGGTGGAATGATGAATCAGAAAGATGTTTTGGGAGCCGTACAAGAGCTTTTCAAACCAAGCACCAATCCTGATGTGGACTTTTCATCACTAATGTTAACCCATGAAGACAATCCAGAGTCATAATATGCACAGAATTAAAGGCGAAAGACTTTAGAGCATCCTTTTGAAATCTGAATAAATAAGTGCAAATCACATTATTCTAGAATGCTCTAACAGTCATTCACTGAAAAGGCTTACAAACATGGTTTGGCCAGTGGTTGCAACGTGTGTTGATCAATGTCTGGAATTGGAATGCACATTGATATGTGACATGGAGTATCGAAAACTCATGTGCTGACAATCACATACATTTGGATCATCATGGGACATGTGTTTACAAAGCTCCAAGTAGCAGAAAATGTATTTGTGCCCATCTCTTTGTATACCATTAACTCTCTTCCCATAAGCCATGCTTCTATTTAAACCATTCAAAAGAAAGGAAAAAAATCATGAAATGTAATAATGTTAACGATGGTCCAAAGTAAACCAAACAAATGACACATTTTAAAGAACTGGTGGAAGATCTTAGACAGTGGTTAGGAAAAGAATGCTTCATTAAAGAATATGTTGAAGTTCCCTAAGTGTATTAGTGGATTATAAATAGAAGAGCTCTGTAGAAGAACTTGGGAAACTGCTTGTGATATTCTTCCCATTAATGATCCAATCAACTTTCAGACTACACCAGGTGTATCATACTGTAATGCCATTAAGGAAAAAAAGAACTAACTTTGCCATATTCAACAATATGGCATGCTTTAAAATCAACTACATATATCTAAGTGATAGACATCAAAACTTCTCTTGTACTAGAAAAACAGCATGAAATTAATGAAATGAAGCATGTACATGTGCATGTGTGAATCTATGTTCACAAGCATTTCTGTAGACATGTTTACAGATGGCTTTGTACCCACTTGCAATTAATATTTTGTTCTGGCACAAAGAGGATTGCTTGAAGCAGGCTTAAAAGGTCACCATGCTGATGCTTTGATTTTGTGCCATGTTACAGATTTTTGACAGTATTTGTAAAGCTGCGTAAATGCTTTGGTCGCATATGTTGTTGAAGAGCATATGTTACTATGTACATTACTATGCTGTCATCTGCCTCACAAAATTTAATGAGCTATAGCCACATACCTAGCAAATTGGGCTTGTGAGTGTTCCAAATAAGGAATTAAATAACTGTTTTCTGCTTATTAATTACAGTGAAAATGAAAATAGGGTAGGAGATGTCATATGAATGGCACTGGAGGATATGAAGGAGGTAAATGCACCATGCAAGGAATTGGTTCTATGATTATACTTCTCATATATGGTTAAATGGATGTCTTCACTCATATGTCAAAGGGTATATCTGTACTGTAGAAATTGTGATATTTGACTTCACTTTAACTGCCATGGCTCCTTCTTGCAGAATCCTAGGCTTTCTGAGACACCAGCACTCTTTGGCAGAGAAGGTTAAAAATCTTGTAAAATAAAAATCCCAGAAGTCCATAGAATGGGACTAAGCACTTAAAGTGGTATCAAACTGCATTATTTCTTCAGTGCAGATGGACCCTTGGTGGTGGTGAGAGGAAGTTCTACTACTATTGTAAGTACTAATGTGTATAACTATGTGGCTGGTATTTTTCTCTTCTATGGAGTTTTTCAAATTTAATGACAAACAAGTATGCAGTTACTGTAGGATGGCATTTTGGGTCTAGTCATCAATGTGTTGCATGTAGGAACTTACCACTCACAACTATTTGATACAGTTAAATAATAGCATTTATTACAGTTATTTATTCATTGCATCATATTTTAGTATATTTTGGCTATTTTATTAGAAGTGAAAACATAAACGTAGATGAGAATGGTATGACAGTGCTTGCAAAAATGCTAATTTTGTTTTTAGTTTCCAAATCAATCACATAATAATGGACATAAGCATTCATCAAATGTTAATTGTCCAGCTTCAATAAGATGATGAAACACCCAACAAATTATCAATTGCTCATACTAAATATGCTGATATTTTACAGACAAATCCTTCTTCTGATCAGTAGGCCAGAAGAACTTTCCAAGTGCACTCAGAGGGGAACCATTCATCCCTAAGAATCTGCAATGTTGGTTTTTTTTTTTGTGTGTGTGTGTTTTTTGTTTTGGAGGCATTCATCTCAGTCATCTGCCCAATATGCTGCTTTATCCATATACAGGGTGATTCAAAAAGAATGGTGCAAAAGTAAAGCTGTTCTTATTTGGTTTTGCACCCTTCTTTTTGAATCACCCTGTATATGTCTTCATTACCTATGAGAATATAAGGATGTCGGGAATCAGTTTGCTCATGGGGCTATCAAATCTGCCAGGTGCTGAGTGGGAAAGTGCCCCCCTGCCCCTTTATGCTCCCCAACCTATTTCACAAAAGTAAGTCACATACTCATGCAACCTATCCTTGTTAAGAGTGGGGTGAATGGCTCTATTAACTTTAATATGACTTATAGTTTAACTCTCAGTCAAGCAAAAGAGCACCTTATTCTATTTTTGAAGTGAGGGGGAAAGGGATAAAATGCTCTTTTTGAGAATGATCACGACTGCAACTAATCAGGATTTTTTTTTCTTCTGTTGATGACTGTTAACACCTGCAAATCCAAGCAATTTCCTGATCAGCTCATTTTCTGATTTTTAAAAATCCCTTCTTGCTGCTTCTGATTAGTGTTTAGATACGGTTGATCTTCCAGTGTGCCAGACTGCAATTGGAGCTTAAGACACTTAGAGAAATCACACTCAGGGTAGGGGGGAAAATATACACCCATCCTTTACACATTTTAATTCTATATACACAGCATTATCCTCACCTGAAAAAACTAAGAGAGGATATGATGTATATGTGAAAAACTTTTTTCTTTCTCCAGGGCAAAACTTTGTACTTAATTGACATTGGCACTCAACCTGTCTAGGTGGATATGAACTCCCACTTTCACTCTGTTTGCTTATTTAAGAACTCCAGTTGCCAAAATATGGAGATAGAAAATGAAATTGTATGACTATGTATTTTTTGCAAGGCAAAAAATAAAACTTTTTGAAGTCAAGATAATTTACTTTGTGGTGTTGCTGAGCACACAGTTCTTGGTAGATGGAATTCATGAAGGGGGTAAAATATTGAAGCACTAGAGTTACACAGCAGCAGGATGGCTTATTTAACTTAGGGGGAAAAAATTAAAAGCAGCAGTTTGCTTGAAACCTGTGGTTGAACAAGTGCTTTCCTAGACACTTTATAAAAATGTGTTTTTCCTACTTTCTACTGAATTTTCTACAGGAAAGAACCAGAAGACAGAAGTAAATGCAACTAGTACTTCAAATTAACAGCTGGAAACATTGAGTTTATCAATGCTTTTCTGCACTGAGTTTTAAATAAATCAAGATTAAGAATTGCATGGCCTTCCAGAGGTTGTTAAACTTTAACTCCTAGCATTTCTCAGCACTGGCAATGCTGGGTAAGGCTGTTGGGAATTACACTCCATCAACATCTGTAAGGAAGCACAATTTGCACTTCTGATATCAATAAATTCAACTCCTGATGTTTCTTTTAAATCTTTGCTTTGCAGCTCACACACACAAACACACACAAACACACACACACAGAGAAATATTCATATACAGTGGACTTTGTTATCGATGGACTTGCCATCAATGGATTTGAGCACTGACAAATGGCAAGCCTTCATTATCCCCAATGACAGCACATGCATGCAGGCACTGCATGGATGTGGCCACACTACCACTGGGAACAATGGAGGTTGTCCCTAATGGTAGCACAGCCATGTGCACACACCACCATTGAAGTCCCGTGGTCCCTAATGGTGGTGATTTTGGTATCTGCACGTGTTAGGTCCGAAAAAGGTCCCTTGCATATACCAAGGTCCCACTGTATTCATCATACATAAAACAATCTTAAGACGAAAACAAAAGTTAGGCCCCATTTCATTTTCAAGAATATCATGAAACAGGCTAAGTGATCTCACTTAGAATTTAAGCATTGTGGAAGTTGCATCTCCTCTCCATGTATTTTTTTTTTTAATGAAGACATTTTCAAAAGATGTTGGAGCTATAGGATGGAGGAACAATGTTCAACAGGAAAGAAAAGAAAGAAAACTCTGCAGAGCTCATTTAGGCCATTTACAGACCGGCCTGAAAGACTGGCCTGGGGGCAGAGTTGGGGCATAGCATCCTGATGACACATGCCCAATTCCGCCCCCCCCCCCCAGGGCACCCTGATGCCGTGCACTGCTCCAGACGGTGCATGGCATCATGACATGCCTCCAGCGCTGAGTCCAGATGACGCAGCACTGAAGGGGTGCCATATAGCTGCGCCACCATGGCTATGGCACCTTTTCGAGGTGCTTTTTGCAGCTCCTTTTTGCACCCTCGAAAGGTCAGATCAGGGCTGCAGCATGAGGTTTCCATGGCCTCGATCCAGCTGAAGAAGGAGTGGCAGGTCCTTTCAGGGCTGTTTGTAGAGCCCCTCAGTTTCCTTTAATGAATCTAAATGAATCTTTGGATCTCAGATAACAATTTAAAAATCATGCAAATTTCAAAATATTTCAATTAAACTTTTATGACATGCCTGCTGTTAAAATTATATATTATTTGGGCCAATTGATTATCTTACCTATGTTCTGTGTTAGGAACAAAGAGAATTGCAAATATATTTACAAATGCGTAAAAAAGTTTCTGTCACTTGACCTCTGTGGCATCATAAGAAAAGTAATGCACCATAAAACCCTGTGTCTTCCATGCAGTTTTACTGACATAGAAAATTTTCACACGGCATCGCTATATCATTCCTTTATTGTCCCAAAGTGTAGTGGAATCGGCGTAACAGATAGATGATTCCAAAAAGATTTTAACATGAGGCTGTTAGTGTTCTTAAAACATTGATATATCAGAATTCAGCAATAAATGATTACAAAACGATTTCAAAACAGTTATATTCACACAGTGGACACAGTAATGTTTCAGCAATGATTTAAGAACACTAACAGCCTCATGTGAAAATCTTTTGGAATTGTCTATCTGTTATGATGATTCCCCTACACTTTGAGATGTTAAAGGAACGATATAGCAATGTCATGTGAAAATCTTCATAAAACACATGCTCTCCCTATGTTTGGGTTCTCTCGTATGAATAAAGTTTACAATTTTTACCTGTAGACATTTACATTTATCCAGGCCTGTAGCTAGGTCTTTAGGGGCCCTGGGGCAGAAATAGGACTGGGTAGGATGGAGCATTTGCACGCTCCCACATGCCACGGGTGCCATCATGGTGCACCGCCATTTCGGGGCCTGTGTGTCTGGGGCCCCCGGGGTGGTGACCCAGTTGCCCCAGCCTAGCTATGGGCCTGCATCCATCTTTTAGTTCACAGATATTTTATTACAAAATTTGTGTCCCAGTCTTTCTCTGAGAGTATGCGTGGACAACATTGTACTTTATACTTACTACACAATTGTGAGTTAGGTTAGACTGAAGAAGGCTAGAATTCTAGTCATGTGCCTTGTACATTTGGTAACTCAACCTAAGTGAGGCATGGTACAGACCGTGCAAAAGTGCCTTGCTGGCGCTGATTTTAGACTTAGGGACCGCACGGCAACCGCATGGTCCCTAACCCTAAAACGTGCTGGTGGTGCAATAATGGTGGCGTCCTGTGTACACGGGCACCGCCATTATGATGTAATGGATGCATAGCGTCTGCACATCTCACTGCACAAGTTACGTCATGAGTGCACCATTGGCGCACTCACAACATCACTCTGGCGGTGCAAAAAGAACTCGGCTTTTCCAGGTTCTTTTTATTCTAATGTGACAGCACGTGGTTTCGGGGCTGTGCTGTTCCCTTGGAGTAAAAACAGCCGCCGGCAGGCTGCCGTTTCTCAGTAGTCTGTACTGTGCCTAAGATTTTGGAAAAGTCTTATGGGGATACAACTCCCAGATTTCCCCATGTAGTTAATAATAGTAACTTTTCCATGCTCTAAATTTTTATTTACTTAGCCTTATTCTATTAGTTATTGGAGAATAAGTGTGATTCTGTTTATTTGTTAGCTTGTTTGTTTTAAGACAAAGAAAAACTTTGCTTCATGTTCCCACAAAGCTTGTAAATTACAGGATTTCTACTAAGGGAATAAACTAAAATTCAGTGAAAGCAATAATTAATGAACCTTCTGATCACATTGCAGGTATATGCACTGAACCATCACAAAGTAACAGTGACATAAACTGGCCTTTATATGAGAGCTTAGTCTTCTACCTGAAGTGTCTGTTTAAAATATGGGTTGAACTACTATATATACTCAACTATGGCCCGAGACAGACAGGCCGAAAGGGGCATGGCAGCAGCAATACTAGGGTTAGGGACTGTGCACCAACCACACGTTCCCTAACCGTAGCACGGTGTCCTGATGGCAGCGTTCCGTCCATACAGGCGCTGCCTTCTTGACGTAAGCAATGTGCAGCATATAGATGTTGCTACGTGTCGCTTGGGCGCACTCGTGACATCTGCCTGGTGCTGTAAAAAGAACCCAGTTTTTCTGGGTTCTTTTTACTCTGGAGGGACGCTGCGCGGTTTGGTGGCTGCAGCGTCCCTCGGAGGGAAACAGCCCGCCCTTTTGGGGCAGTCTGTCCTGGGCCTATAAGTCAATGACATGTATAAGTTGAGGGCAGGTTTTGGGGCCGAAATCATAGATTTTGATATTACCTGTGGATAAGTCAAAGATAAAAATTAGGGGCATGTAACAAAGGACGTAAAGAATGAAACAAAGGAAAATAATGTCAAAGAACTTACAGAACTCCAGCAGTTATAACTTTTTGTGGTCACACTAAAGACCGGATGTATGAGAGAGAGTAGAGGGTGGTCAGTGCTTCCAGGATAGATTATATTTTTGCTTTTCACTGGGGATGTTTTTTTTTAATAAGAGCTAAAGCACAATACTTACATTGACCTGTAGATAAGTCGACTCAGTTTTTGGTTCAATTTTTGACTAAAATCTCTAGACTTATACATTATTATATACAGTATATTTTCAACTATTAAAGAGCTAAGTAAAGTGCTAGCCCACTTCAGAGCACTTATGCCATTTACACTTTATCTTAAAAGTGGTTACCATCAGTAATTTATTTTCAAAATTATTTCCTTTAAGCCTTAGTGGTGTTCATCAGCACTGTATAGTGTCAAAACCTTTAACCACAAGATTCAAATTATGCCATCTTTTTGTAAAGGTGAGGGCCTTCAAATAAACAACAGAAGTATAAATACCTTTTATTAGACCAGTAAGCTAGTGGAAATGCATTTTTGCAATTCTCAGTTAAGTTGTTTTGCATTGGAATTTGATAGCTAGGAGAGCCAGCATGGTTTGAGTGCTGTACTAGTACTCTGGGAGATCAGGATACAAATACCTGCTGGGCCATGGAAACCCAGTGGGTAACCTTGCAGAATCACACTCTCTCAGCCTCAGGGTCTCTGTAGCATCATCATAAGTTGGGAATGATTTGAAGGCACATAACAATGATAGCAATGAAATCCCAGAACACCTTATTTGTGCTTCTGAGAACTCTTAACAGAAATCAGTTTTCTTATTCTGGGATTGGTGAAACTGCAGTCACATGTGAGCTTATTGTATTATTGTTCCACTGTTCATGAGAATACAAAGTGTGTGTGGAAATATATTTATTTATGTTACTTAACACATATTGCTTTCCCAATACATTTTCTTACTTCATATTTCCCCAAACTGGATAGTCAAAGCAGTAAAAAAAAGTGGGACTTCCCAGCCTGTCAATTCATATTGACAAAAGATATTGGGATTCTTAACATGATGCATCACAACAGAAGGATAATTGCTGTTGGTGTCTAGTCATTTTGCTTTTTTAAAAAAACAAAACAAAAAACAAAACTGCTATTTGAGTCTGTGGTACTGTATCTTCCATTACATTTTGTATAGTCGTGGAATTTGTTCTATCTGCAAAGGGTTTTTTATTTTTATTTTTGGATTAGATGTTCTTTGAAGTTCGTTGGAACTCTATGATGTGTTTTTAAAACAAATGTCCATTCTGCTGTATATATTGTCATTGAGCTGCAGAGATGGCTGCTTAGGAGTAGTGATGACATTTTTGTGTGATGTGGGCATTTGCAGGGGGAACTGAAGTGAAACAATTGACTCATTTCACACAAACCACTGAGCAGCCATTAGAAAGTGATGATGTTCCATCTCTAGGACTAAACTTGTGCCAGGACGAAGCCAGCGACCTTTAAATGAACTACTCCATACCCCATTACCAATCCCCTGAGACGTTCAGTCCTCCAAAAAGCTGTTTCCTTTTTTTTAATCCATTAAAAGTGTTCTTGAAACACAATTCACTTTGAATAACTGTGGACCATGAGGTTTATATGTTATTAGTTTAATCACAGAGATTGGGAAATGTTTTGCATCACAGTCAGAGCAATAACCACACTTTAACAAAGATGAATTTGTTACAACTGGACAATTATTGGTTAACACACACACATACAATTGCAATATTTTAAGGGGAAAATGCAAAAAAGGGTTAGTAATGTAATAATTTCTGTTCCTGATCTGTGGCAAGGGATTGCAAGGGAAAAAATGGCAAAGAAAAGTATTTTTATGGAAGTTGCAGCTGTTTTTGTCAGTACTGTGCAACATCCTGAGATCCTCATACAAATTTTGTCCTGTTTGATTTCCTGCTAGGGAGTGATGTCTGTGTGTTGGTATGGGAGAATCAAAAACCCTGAGTTGCTATTAGATAGAAAGAAGGCAAAGGCATCCAATCCATCATCAAGTCCTAATTTAGGGATAGATAGAATTTTCAAACTATTTGAAAGATAGTGGGGAAACATGTATTTTGAGTGTCAAAAAGTCCTAATGAGAAAAATCCTGGCTTTATTATAGTTTTCACAGTTTGGGACTTACTCTGTGCAAAATTATTTGCATGTGGTTTTACATAGAAAACAACATATTTGACATAGCAGATGACATTTTATTTGCAGAAAATTATATAACTACACAGAAATATTATTTATTGTGAAAAAATCTATAATTGGGTCTTTATTATATGCAAAAATGTATGTTGTTGATATACATTCATACTACAGTGCACCCTTTGTTTATGCGAGGGATCCGTTTCGGACTCCCCCATGTAAAACAAAAAACGGCTATGCTCGAGCCCCATTTAAATGAATGAGGCTCGTGCGCACAGCAGTGTGGCAGTGCAGCGGCATGTGCATGCCATGGACATGCACCCCATTCATCCCTATGGGACACACCACCCCTTCCTCCCCATGTAAAGCATGGCCGCGTATAATGCAGGTGCACTGTATACATTATGTAGTAGACATCTTTGGCCAGCCTTGGTATTATTGGATCTTAAGTCCCTCGCTTGGAAGAGGAGGAGAGGAAACACCTGTGTCAGCTCCTGGGGCATTGGCCTGGCAAGTGTTCGTGGAAACTATTTTTGCCTCCTTTGAACTTTGATCCATCATAATTGTTTTTTATTAATTGTGATAAACTGTGATTTCAATGTTTATTATTTTATATGGATTATGGTTTTAGCATATTGTAATTGCTATTTTTATGTTTTTTTCTATCAAAAATTATGTTATGTTTATATTTAATTTGCTTAATATTTCATTTGCTTAATATTGTTTATTGTGCTGAGGGGTTGGAGAAAGGATTTTCTATGAACCTTGTTTGACTTGTAACATTCTTATGTTTTCCTATTGACTGCCACTGTATTGATATTGCTTGTTGTTATTGTCAGCTTTATATGGCTGGGGGGCTGGGAAGGGACTAGTTTGTTTTTTATTGTATTTTTATTGTACTTCCACTGTTGTTAGTTGTCTGGATTCCTCATTAATTGGGTGGGATACAAATTT
>NC_056522.1:227803364-227815358 GCF_019175285.1 Sceloporus undulatus | reverse complement strand
TATTATTATTATTATTATTATTATTATTATTATTATTATTATTATTATTATGTTTTTGAAGCCTATATCTAGTTTCAGACATTTCGTAAGAAATTGACACATGGTTGTTTAGCACAGAAAACCACATTTTCTGCACAGATGATGCTTTCTGTGCAAAATAACCACATGAAAATCTTGCACAGAAAAAGACTCAAATTGCAAATAGGTTTCAAAAAATGGAAACAAAATTGATAAAATTACTTGTTTCTTTCTTCAAGAAGAAAATGAGGGAGAAATTGCACCCCTACTGCTTATGAGTCCTCTTGACATTATAAGAGCAGTTTAATACAAAGGTTGGCCAAACACTCAATTTTTAAGTCAAGCTGTATGCTATGTAAAATATCCAAGTATGATATTCTTCCATGACACCCATAATCAGCTAACTAAGGTGATCTTTACATTCAGCTTAAGTTAAGCACTTATTACTGGTCCTGCTTAATGCAATGGGAGGAAAGCAGTGGATTTCATATATTTCTTATGGCTCAATGGGAAAGTCAAGGTTCTTAAAATATATTATTAAAGATATTTTTTTTAAAAAAAGAACATCAACACAGTAAGAGACACACAGAACACAATGTTCTCCAACCTCAGCCAGGTTAATTACAGCATTTAACAATTAGTAAGTAAATATTTCCATAACTTACTGTATGGAACAGGTGGACAATACTGTCTGCTATTATACCTGGAATAACTGATAAATAGGTCCCACATTACAAAGAATAGTATGTGGTTCATCTTTTCCCCTCTTTCCCCCATTCATGCATATGATCAACTTTTCCATGAGGTCCAGAGATCAGAATCCCTTTTTCCAATTAGGAAGATACAAATTCATTGCATCTTTCCAATGGCATGCTTTAGTCCAGAGAAGTGAACACAATATAGGCAGTGGAGACCAGGTCAGTTATACAGATTGTGTGATTTATATATACGGTAGGATTATTACCTAAATGTAAAATACACATTTGTAACCAATAAGGAAATAAATCAATACGATGGCTTCAAAACTTTCAGATTTTACTTTTAATAGGTCTGTTAGAGAATGTGATACCATTTTAAAGTGATTACTATTACATCAACACATACTGTTCAAGGCTTAACATATAAAAATTATGACCTGCTGACCAAATCCATCTACAGTTGTCATAAGGATATCAAAATAGTCTGGGAAATGGATTTAAACATAACTTTATAAGTGAACAAATGTGGACACAAGTAAGCAATGAAAGCCTCATGCATTCTGCCTCAGCTTATATTAAGAAGCATATGCTTAAACATATGATTATGGTATTATGTCCCAGTGCAGTTAAACCAGATTTTGAATGATTTAACCTCAAAATGCTGGAGATGTCAGGAAAATTCAGGATGTTACATGCAAATAGGGTGGGCTTGTTTTTTGATTTAAATCTTTTAGCAAGATGTATTTTTTAAAAAATGATGCATTATTACTAATGAGAAGGATAAATCTGATACAGTAACAGGTCTCTTAGCATTATTTTGGGGATACAGTGAATCTATTTCCCTCCCAGTGACAAGTTTATGGAGGAAAAGGTGAAATGAAAATATTCAGATATGCAAGGTCAAGGGGTTGTTTACATGGGCACAAAACCCTTTCTTCGCCCTATGGCCAGTGCTGCCTGTTTGCATGATACATGGGGACTTCTGGAAGAATATTGTGGACTTTCCTTATTAATCCAACTTGGTTCTGGTTGGCAAAACATTTCCCTGAAACTTCAGGAAGAGTGCTAGGTTTTGTGGTGTGTGAACAGTTGAATCAGACCCGAATAAGGCTGAGCCAGCTTTTTGCATGCTATTCACCATGTCATCCCCCTTCCCTATACTCATAGAATCATAGAGTGGAAAGAGAACTCAGGGGTTATCCAGTCCAATCCCCTGCCATACAGGAATACACAATTAAGTCACCCCTGACAGATGGCCATCCAGCCTCTGTTTAAAAACTTCCAAAGAAGGAGACTCCATCACACTCCAAAGGAATGTATTCTACTGTCTAATAGCTTTTACTGTACTGGAATTTTTTTCCTAATGTTGAGATGAAATCTCTTTTCCTGCAGCTTGAATCCACTGTTCCATGTCCTAGTCTCTGGAGCAACAGAAAACAAGCTTGCTCCATCTTCAATATGGCATGCTTTCAAATATTTAAACATGGCAATCATGTCACTTCTTAACCTTTTCCAGGCTAAACATACCCAGTTCCCTATGTCTCTCCTCAGTAAAAGGAAAAAAAGATGGCCTGCTTTTTCTTTAGGACCTGCAGGAGCTCCATGGACAGGGTGCCCAGTGTGCCATCTCTTCTCCTGAGGGTGGGCTTGCCCGTGTGACCAAAGAGGATAGAAGGACACCCTCCCCCCAATCACATGGCTGGAGTTTCTGGAACCAGCAGCAGCAGCATATCTGGAGATAGAGGATAGGTCTGTTGTGTCGTTACAGTGTTGGCCCAGCTAGCTCATGTAAATAATGTTGTGGTACCACACTGGGTGCAGCCCGATGCATCATGGCCAATCTGGGGGCAGTTCAGGAGCATACTGCTGCGCACTGGCCCTGGACTGATGGGCAGTGTACACAGGACCCATGAGGCTACTGTGAAGTACCTGGGGACTGAAAGTCTCATGCCTAAGCCTCTGCACTGTGATACTAGAGATAGTGGTTTGTTCTCTACATTGCTTCAACAACATCATTGTATGACCAAAAGATGGTGCTGTAGTTGACACACTATATTAGTTATCTGCTTAAATGAGATAAAACCCTACTGATCTCTTATGTCACCAGACCTTGGAGATTATCACATCGGGTTAAAAGTGTTAAGAAAGTGTATTTTTACTGTCATTTCTATGTGACATGATTAACTTGTCATTTAGTTAGAAGCTGAATTCTTATTTCACATGCTCAATATGGCTTATTGCCCTTAGAAACAGAACAAGGTTCCCCAAACTTGATGAACAGCCAAAGGATTCCAAATTTTGGGGATGGGGATGTCATCTAAGATCAACAAACCTATCATCTGATTCAGAGCAATGGCTTTTGAGAATTGGGTACAGATGCACACAAAGCACCATATATTGTAGTCACTGGAATTCTAGGTTAGGGCTCACTGGTTAATTCACTTGAACCAAATAGGGATGAACTCTCAAACAACACAATTGTAAAATTATACTAAATTGCCCCCTCCCCTTTTTTTTTATCTCAAAGCTTTCCTGTGACACAACTGCAGCCAAGCTTGGGCACCCAGCTCTAACTGAGTCTGTGTGCACTGTTTTAAACTGTCTTGAAATGAGGCCTCATAGTCCCTCATGTTTTTACCCAGCTAATGAGGTCAGAACCTCAGTAAATGTCAAGCTTGCGAGTAACATGGCACAGGGTCACAGGGATACATGCCACAGAGTCAAGAGAGTTGCAATTATAACTCCTACTAATACTAGTGGGAAAGGCTAAAGCCACATGTTAAACAAAAAATGGAGCATAAAAAAGGCATTGTTAGAAATATTTTGTAAAACAGACCAGTAGTAAAATTACAGTGCAACCGTATACAGGTCTACTCCATAGTAAGCCTCAATGAGTTCATTGAAGTTTTCATCCATATGTGGGCATAGGCTGTTAGCCTACCACAAAAGGTAAAACAAATAAATAAGATAAACATTTTTCTATCTTCATTCTATAGACAATTCAGTGTCAGTTCTGTAGATAATTCAGTGTCTGATGTCTTCCAGAAACAATTTATGCTATTGATTATTATTTTATTAGTGCATACACTCTGCTAGATGTTTTAAAGGCTGAAGTAAAGCTTGGTTGCTGTCCACAGACCAAAACTGATTTAATTTAGTTTTAGACCACAGAGAAAGAAAGACAGTGACTGGGATAGGGAGGGGGAGGATGAAATTTGATTTACGCCTTTCTGTTATTTTTCACACTTGTGAACCAAAGAGAGAAAGAAAGCAGTCTCTTGGGTAGATGAGAAAACAATCTTGCTTGCAAATGTAATTCAAGATGCTGCTAAACATGGGCCAAAGACCAACTCCACCTCCACTCCCATGTCTCTCTCATTTAGTGTGAACCTTTGCCCTGTCTTGCTAAGTCTATCGCTCACTTATGTGTGGGAAGACAAGATGGTGGAGTGTTGGGTGTGATGACAAGCTGAACTCAGAGGAAATAGCCAAGTTCTGCTCCATTCTTTTCAGGAAGGAACAACAGAATAAGGAAATATCAACATGAATCCCTGCTAACAACATCTACCTCTAAGCCTGACCCAGGGCATATTCTGATGGCTTTCTACACAACTGACAGCTCCAAGTAATAAGCAATGGATTTTGCTTTGCATACTTATCATAGTTCTGCAGTGCATGTTGGCACTGCTAGGTCACTTAATGTAAATTGTCTGCAGCTGTAGGGGCTGTTCTGGTTGGGCATAAGCATGAAGATGAATACAATATACAAGCATTCATATGATAATGTCTTTAAAAAGTGGACAGCCTAGCCATCTATGTCACAAGGAGGCACTTTCACCTATCACACCTGCTCATCATAAACAGGTTGTTCAGTAAGAGACCTAGGAAACAGGAATTGATAGAAAAGCCCCTGCTATCTCACAACATTTTAATACGTTAGAAAATACATTTTTGTGCCCTAGCTTTGACAACTCAAACAGGTTTTAAAAATAAGTTTTCCAGCCTTCCAGATCCCACTGTGAATGCTGTGTTAACATTCAAACTGCTATAGAAGAAAGAAAAAATAATGTTTGCTCCATCACCCACCCACTCCCCACCAGTCCATTTTATGTTGTGGAACTGGCTACTGAGGGGAAGAATTGGAAATCCATTGCCTTTCATGCCTCTCTTTTTAACATCAGTGGATTTAGAAGAGAACACAAACTTATTTCATGTCATCTGCTTTAATAGTCCTGGAAGATTTTTAGCTAGTTTTAACATATGGGTAGATTTTTCCCCTCTCCTCAGATTTCTTCCAATGAACTGATTTCACCTTTCTCTCTGGTAAGAAGTTCTATCACTACTTCTTGAAAGAACCAGGGCCCTGCAGCCCCACAGATAAACTCTCACGATCTTGTAGGCAACACCAGAGGGAGGCGAAATGATTTTCTTTGCAGTTTGGGACCCTCCTCATAGAAGTAGAAGGAGTTAAAGTTAGGTTATAAGGGGATATAAGCAGCAGGCTATTTCTGGAGGAAGTGAACTGGAAAGGCCTTTTGTTTCTGTAACAGTTGGCAGATTCTAACAGAGCTGGCAGAGAAACCCAAAAGCAATAGATGAGATTTCTGATAAAGGTACAGCTAATATAGAATTCTGTTTTCCACCAAAAAGGTTTTTTTTCTTTAAAAAAAAAAACTGTCTGAGTTTAAAGAGGTCATCCTGCAAAAATTGCACAGACAAACACTTACAAGTTCATTGTATGTTTCCAAACTTTTTAAAGATGTATCCAATTTCCCTACTTTCACATTTTTAAAAGCACATTGCAAGTGAATATAGAGAACAGATGTCTTTCAGTTGGAGACCTAGTAAAGGAAAGGGAATGTGTGACACCTGTCAGCTTTTGTTTGATCATAGACATATATTTTTTATTATTTGCCCAGGAGTGATTAATTTTGCTTACCCTCTAGCAAAACATAAACACACATTTTTCCCAGTGGGGTAGATCTTCTGTTTTTCCCCCCATAAGACAAAAACTTTCATTGTGGAGTTTGGAAGTGGTATTTATTTATGTTTGGTCAGTATACCTCTGCAGACACAAACATATATAGTGTGCCCTTGGTATCAGCTGGGATTTGGTTCCAGGACTCCCTGTGGATACCAAAATTCAGAGATACTCAAGTCCAATTAAATGCAATGGCATAGTAAAATGGTGTTCCTTAAATATAATGGTAAAACCAAGCTTTGCTTTTTGGAATTAATTTTTCTGAGAAAATATTTTCAAGTTGTGGATGCTTGAGTCCACAAAAGAATCCAAGGAAATGGAGGGCAAACTGTACACATACATACACATTAAAAGACATAGCTCTGAGGAAGTAAGCTCAAGTCTATGAAAGCTCATGCTACCAACTTCTTCTTTCAGTTAGTTTCAAAAGTGCTACAAGATCCCTTTAGACATAAACATTGCCACAGTAATTATGGGCTGGAATTGAACTACAGCAGTATCATTAGGGATGTGTTAGTTCAAAACATGTCATTGAGGAAATTGTCTAAAGATGTTTTCTCTTTGTTACTTCTGGTCCACCATTACTCTCATAAAAGCACAAAGTAATGAAGATCTGTTGGAGCTCACATTACTTATCACCCTCTCTTCATGACAAAAATAAACAAGGATTTTTTCAAAGACTGCTATTACTAAATTGTTTTCAATTGGCTTGTTAGGACCATGCCAGCTTTCAGTGAACTGCATCTCTTTGATTCGGATGTATTATTATAGGAAATGAGAAAGCTGAAAAACATCATCTGCTCTTTTGGAACCTCTATAATGCAAGCTGTATACACAGGCTTTATTAACTGCTAAAAGCCAGTCTTATTGTTGGGGTCTCTGCTCCTGAAAGACCACACTTTGCTCTGCAACCAAGTGGTGTTCTCCTGAGACAGAATGTCAAACACCAAGAATTACTGGATTAGGCACAGTGAATAATCACTGGTGAGAAAAAAGGAAAGAAAGTTAGTTCAGGGCCAGATGATAAAATGAATTGATTTGGTCCAGGAAATGTATGTCCGACTCCATCTTCACACAGGGCTATAGATGTTCTGCTGTACACTGCTATTGTTTAGTCTCAGTTCACTGTCTGTACAATGGCTAAACAAAGTGACATACAAATTGTAATGATATTTTGAGAATAATATAGGGATGTTTGGGTCGATAGCCATAATTTATTAACGTACTTGAAAGTCCAGCATGAGAAAACAAATATTTAACTTCCATCGTTCAATAGTCAGAAGATGTTATTACTTTAGTGACATAAGCATGCATTGCACAGATAGCACCTCTCAGGAAATGTATTTTTGGACATATGATTAGTTTATATTAATATTCATCCCTAGCTCACATTCATCTACTCCCCTCCCAGGAGAAAGGCATGAAATAAAGAGATAAATAGATTAAAAATAAATAAACCTCACCTCCATTTCCATTTATATTTTAAAAATCCAATATTTTTAAATTATTTATCTGCAATTCACAGTCACTGTGCTGTGTGGCCAATATTTCAGGAGGTAATTCGCATATCTTGAAGGATTTGTACATAGTGTCCTTTCAGGACAGTATGACTCCCATATCTGTTGGGGATATGTTCCTGGATATTATGGAACTGTGAATGCTCAGGTAATAGTGAACCTTATTGAAATGAATGGCTTCCAGCAGACCTTGCCCACAGAGCCATGCTGGAGGACCTAGAGATTCCTAGAGGGAACACCCCTCTAGGTGTTTCTAGGTTTTCCAGTGCAAGTCTATGGTCAACTTTCTCTGCAAGTATACCATGGAATCACACAAGAACACCTAAAATGCCTAGAGAGAACAAATTTTTGGACAAGGGTATGTGAAATAGTAGGCAATGGTCCCATGGATATGGGGGTTGGACTATACTCCTGATTCTGGTAGCAGAGACATTAAAACCAGTTAGTAGAGTTATTATATCAGTAATCCTTATTTACTTAGGAAGACTAAGAAACAAGTATCATCGAAGACATTTGATTAGGATCCCTTTTTTGTTTTGTTTTATATTGTTTTTAAATAATTAATAGCTATGATAGGCAAAGGTCATAGGATTAGTCCTTTGTTATTGTGAATTCTAAGATTTTAATATTTAATTTATGTACACAGCTTGTATTGTCCCTGTGCAAGAAACATACAGGTAACATTTATGTACCTTAAAGTTTTCTACAAAGAGGTAAAAAGTGAGGGAGGGGTGTTGGAATAATTTAATTAAGAAAAATGGAATACAAAAATACAGCAAGTAGGGTACTTAAATTGTCTAGTCCAGTCTTATACTGTAAGTCCCCTAAATTCCAAGATTAGATTTATCTCACTACAAATGCCAAGAGTCATGAGATTCAGTGTTATAATTTTAGTGTGGATAAACACCACCTCTCACACAATAGGTATTTCTTACTGACCTCTACATTTCCATTCAGGCAAGGATCTTCCCTATTTTCTGCTTCTTAATAAGTTTATTCAAGGGATCTAACTAAAAAAAACTTATTGCATATTGAAACAGAAAGTTAGATTATTAATAATTATAAGTAAACATCCCTGTTGTTCTCCTCCCCCCATGAAGAAAAAAAAATTTTTTTTTTACTTTGAGAATGGGGAAGGGTTAAAGTCAAAAGACTCTTCCCGCCCTTCCCCTCCCCCCCCAAAAAAGAGGGTTCAGAGAGCCCACATATCTTGCAGATGTAGGATTTGCTCCCTGGAGCTAAAGAAGGCTTCTCTTAACAAAATGTTAAGGTTTGCTTGTCACTCCTTCCCCAAAATCAAGACACACTGGTTTGCTAAACAGAGGGGTAGTGGTAAAAGAGGTTGGATACCAGTTTGAAAGTGGGTTTACCAAGCTTGAATGAATATCCAACTTAATTTCAGTGGGACAAGTTTACAGACCAAGCTTGTCACCCACAAATCTAAATCCTGTGTGGATTCAGAACTGGACTATTAGATTCCAAGCAACAGGGTTTTCATAGAGAAGGAGCTCCTGATGAAAAAGACATCTGATTTTCCACTGCATGTTCCCAGATGAGTTATGCTATGGCTGCATTTGCACTGCAGAAATAATCCACTTTGCCACCACTTTAACTGCTTTGACTCAATGCTATGAAATTCTAGGAATTGTAGTTTTGTGAGACATTTAGCCATCTCTGAAGAGAGCTCTGAGTGCCACAACAAACTATAATTTGTTGTGTATAACAAACAAACAAACAAACCCAGAATTCCGTAGCATTGAACCATAGCAGTTAGTGGGGTCAAACTGGATTATTTCTGTAGTGCTTATGCAACCAATGGCTCTGGAGAGTTAACATCTAGATGAGCTTGCACTCTTCCCATGGAAAATCATAGGAGTTTATCACATGTGAGGGCTCTCCTTGCTCAAATATCACCAAACTGCAATGGAAGCACCATGGTGGGATCACACCTGGCACTATTAAAATGTAATGCTTTTGTTTTCGTCATGGAAGCGTTATCATAATCATCAGGGAAACAGACCTTTCTTATTAATGGATTAAATTCTTAATAAGAAAGGGCTCTTTTTCTGACGATTATGATGATGCTTACATGAAGAAATGAAAGCGTTACACTTTAATAGCACCAGGCATGATCCCACCATGGCTCTTCCATCACAGTTTGGTGATGTTTGGGCAAAGGGAGCCCTCGTGTGTGATAAACTCCATAGCTATTTTCTAATTTGTGTCAGTACTGTGGCATTAGGTGAGCCAAATTAAAAGAATAGTTACTGGAAAGCTGCTGTTCTAAATTTGATCCAAGTCAGACATATATCCTGTGTGTAAACAATTAGTTATAATATCCCAAACAGTTCAAATATCCTACTGATACTCAGTATAAGTCCACCTAGACAGAATTAGTCTAGATGTATTCTGACTCAATATCATACAAATGCATATTACATCCGGGTTTCTCTATATGACACAAAACTATTTTTGCAAGACACCCTCATTTAAGAATTTATTATTCCAGCTGTCTTATTGTAGACACTCTGGACAGGATTCAAACAACATGTCAGATAACCTTTGGGATTTTTTAAAACCTGAATTCCTAGTGACAATCTTTGCTGTGTTTGCATAATGTGAAAGGGAAAGAGGCATATTGATCTTCCAGTATGTGTATTTTGTTTATACAGAAAACCAATCAAGGTCAATAAGCAACTAATGGGAACAGATGGTGGCATTCAAAATACAACCAACTAGTCTGAAAGTCCAATAAAATCAATGGAACACTTTAGATTTTACTGACAAAGTATATGTAGGTGCATACCCTCCCACCTACCCACCCAATTTACATAACCTTTCCCCTCAACAATAACACTGTCCATGTGTTAATTCATTTATTGAATTTATTCATTTATTGAATTCATTTCATGTGATAATTCATTTATTGACATTATATGATAATACATTAGAGCCAATGCATGGGCTCCACTGTGATAAGTTAAGGAAAGTGTCAACATAACCTTAAATCTTATAACTCTCAAACGGGTCTCCAAATTGTCATTGTACTCCAAACATAGTTTGCCATTTCTATAATAGGAATAGCAACAGTCTTCCACATTAGTTAAATGTAACTGAAGCAGTGAGAGCAGGGTGGCACAAAATAATTGCAACCAGGGTACTAGAATCTGGTCTTACCAGTGTTTTTATTTTTAAACAATACTGTTTTTTTAAAAGTATGATTACAAAGAAGGGGGGGGGGAGAAAAAGGAGAAAAGGAGAAGGAAGTATGCAGGATATGAGTGTGGGCAAGCCATACATATTAATATAATCTATCCATATTTCCAAAAAAACAACAACACATTTTCTGATATAAAATGTGACTAGCTAAAGCAGTAAGATCTTCCAACATTAGAAAATACGTGGACAATGCTTATCTCTTCAGACTTGATATGCAAGACCATTGGTAATAATAAAAGCACACAGAATCCAGCCATATTAATCATTAGTTGAACTTTAAATCTTGTGTATGTGTGTGTCTATCATATCTAATATGCTAAATATTTTTTCCAATAAAACAATATATAAGACCTGGGGTGATCTTAGGCATTAAAACCACCCCCAATCTCCTTGACTATCCAGATCTACTTTATATTGTGACAAAATGGTAAAAAGCAGCTGGGGAAAAAACAAAGTGAAAACAGGAAGTTAATTCTAATCACTTCCTGGTTAGATTTTTGGCTGGTAATGCAATGGTGCAGTTGGCAACTGCACAGAAGTGAAGATTAGTCCTTCCCTGGCCACAGCTGCTCATCCTTTGCTTTAATGCCCTCCAAAAGGAACAAAGTGAATTTAATACTCAGGACAAAAGTATATGCAAGTCACACTGGCAAATGGAAGCCCTGAACCTTCTCCACTGCCCAAACATCTTTTTTGGTGTCCTAATTCCACATAGGAAACATTTTTTGGCAGCTGACAATATTCTCATGATTCCAAAGTGGTAGGATTTGCTCCAGCCTCAAACTGAAATATACTTTTGGACTTGTGATAACCTTAAATTTTATTCTCTGAAATGTGAGTATTTTTATGCTGTCAGATTTGAAATAGTCATAAAACATGGTAACACATGAGTCCTTTATGTCCTTTCTCAGCAAATTTTGTCCAGAAAATAGAAGTAATGAGAATCAATAATAAAAATTAGATTCTTGGGACATCATCTTAGGTAGGAGGTTCACTCTATACTTGAATGTGTTGTTTCAGAAAATGGCTTACTTAGCTCAGGTCACTTCAGGAGCAGTGAACTTCAAACTGGGTCCTAACTCAAAATAAGAATTTAAAACCTGAAGGCCCATGCCTCCACTGACTATTTTTAAAAATTAATAAATGGTCATACCTTGTTTTTAACTTTATTTCAAGATGATCAAATTTAAAACTGGTTAAGGGGAGATTGTTGTTGTAGATGTGTGCCTTCAAGTCGTTTCTACCTAATGGCGATGCTAAAGCTTTCACCTATCATGGGGTTTTCCTTGCAAGTTTCTTCAGATGGGATTTGCAATTTCCATTCTCTGAGGCTGAGAGAGTGTGACTTGCCCAAGGTCACCCAGTAGGCTTCCATGGCCGAGCTGGGATTCGAACCCTGGTCTCCCAATGTCCTAGTCCAACGCTCAAACCACTACACCATTCTGGCTCTACGGAGGAGATTAGGTCTGCCAAATTCCAGAGAAATAGGTTATCTATTTTTCTCTCTGTGTGTCCTATCAGCCTTTACATTTTTGTCATTGTTCTTTTAAATAGCTCTACA